>NC_133549.1:64587226-64891988 GCF_048773025.1 Camelus bactrianus
AACAATATTAAGAAAATACTGGTAAATGCAGACTTCAGCAAAATTCTGTAATTCTTATTCTCCAACAGCAGCTTCTCAGAACAATGATCCTCTCTCCTCTTACCCCCTCCACTTCATTCCTCAATGACAGGAAGAGAATACACTTCAAAACTGGCATCACAATTTATTCTCAGTAAATATATCTTCACTATGGAATACTTATCAGCTGTTAAAACCAATGAGTTCATTCTAAATATGAGTCTAAGGAGAAGTCCCATAGTAATAAAAGCTAACACTAAAAAAAGCACTGGCCATGTACCTGGTCTAAATATTTTTAAAAATTTTTATTTATCTTTATTTGGGAGGTAATTAGGGGGGCTTATTTATTTATTTATTTATTTTAATGGAGGTGCTGGGGATTGAACCCAGGACCTCGTGCATGCTAAGTATGCACTCTACCACTGAGCTATACTCTCCCCATGGCCTAAATATTTTATGTATGTTAATTACTTCTCAAAAAGACCTTACAAGGTAGACACTAATATTTTAACCATTACATAGAAATAAGAAAATGCAGACACAGAGAGGTTAACCTGCTTGCCCAAGGTCACACAACTTATCTGTGGGAAAAGCTAGGCTTTGGTTCCGAGTCTGCACTCCTAGATACTCTAAAACAGAGAGGAATGTGTAAAGTGTAACTCCATTCTTTACTTGTAAAGCCCTAATAAATGGGCCTTCCTTTTTTAGCATAGAAAACTGTGGAAGGAGACACACATGGGCTTCTGTACTGGTTATTTCAGGAAGTAGAAGCAGAAAAGGATGGGACATCGAGGTAGAACTAAGTTATTGTCTATATATGATTCTTTGAATCTTTAATGACAAGCTTATATTACTTGGTGGGTTTTTTAATATCTAAATAACTATTTTTTAAAAGAAAGGGAAAGTTTTATAGAATCTTATGAGAGAGATTTAAGTGGGGCCTCAGTGTGAGTCTCTGAAGTCATCAAACCTCTCGATTCTGGTGAACTCAGACCAGGACTGAATCTGAAACAGAAAGTCACAGGGAGGCCCTAGGGGTTCAGGAAGCAGGTATCTGAATATTCCAAGGCTGAATGGAGACACATTTGCATGTGCGTGGGTGTTTGTAGGTGTATGTTTGCCAAAACACTTTTTCCAACACTAGGGCTTCTGCTTTGATCAGTTTGTTACATAACCATTTCCAGAATGGGTCTGATGCAATCAACTGCAGACTCTACCCAGGGATCTCTCAGGCAGCCAGCAGGGACACCTGAATCAGGTTCTAAGGATCTTTATTCCCAACAAATAGTAAGCGTGTAAAAGTTATCTTCAAAGAGTTTTGAATTAATTGTTTCTAGAAAGACTGTAGTTCACCACAAACTGTCTTATTATCTTGTTTTTATAATTCGTGTTTCAGGACTTTCAGGAAGCTTCTGCTTAAAGGATACATTCTAAAGGGATGTTATATCACAACCCTGAGAATCAAGAATTTGGAGGATAGTTACAGTGTGTGTACATAACACACCTGTGCAAGAGAAACACAGTGAGCTGGTCAGATACACAAAGAAATGATAACAATACCTAACAGTTACCCGGGGCCTGCGTAGGCAAATCACCGGGCTAAGCATTTTGCATGGATCTCCTCATTTAATCCTCATTATAACACTATGAGAAGATAACATTCTGATCTTTATTTTGTAGATGAGGAAACTAAGCTGTAGAGAAGTAACTTTTACCAAGTAATACAGATAACAGATGGTAGAGCTAGGATGTGAACCCAGGTAGTATAGCTTGGGAGCCAAGAGTCTGACCTCTGTAATATCTTGCTTCAGTGGATCTATACACACATCAGAATGTCTGCAGAGCTACTTACAGATAAGGAATCTTCTCAGGATAGTGCAATGCCTTAGAACACAGACTCTGCAGCCAAACTGCCTTAGTTCAGACCCCTTCCCCATCACATACAAGCTGGATAACCTTGAGAAAATTATTCAACTTCCCTAGACTTAAGTTTTCTCATCTGTACAATGAGAATGATATTGGTACCAACCTCACAGACTTATAGTGAGAATTAAATAAATTAATATAAGTAAAATTAATATTAAATGAGATACTAGATGTAGAGTAATATTTGTAAAGAACATTCCTGCATATATTAAACACCCAACACATGTTAGCTAGTGTTATTTTAGTAAAGCAGAAGACAATCCCACCCCAGAAATGTCTCAAGTTTTCCCTTACAAAGAATGTATTAAAGAATAATATCATCTAGCTTCTGCATCAGTTCTATGTAACTATCTTTTATGGTGCTAAATCAACCCTTATATTTGGCACTAGTATGCAGTTGGAAAGGTTGAGAATAAATACAAGATAAACTGAGCCTTTTAATTTCAGACCTTCTCCATTCTGCAAAGCTCCATGACATGACTTACTTGGAGAATCTGGACTTTGTGGGGAGAATGACTTCTCCAGGGACTGGGATTCTTTTTGCTCCATTTCCTCTGTGGTTGAACCCAGCTCCTCTTTCTTTATTTCTTTTTGCTTATTCCATTCCTCATTTTCAGTTTTGTTGGTATGAGTCTCATCAGATTCTTCCAGCATCAGATCTTTTTTACCTCTGACAGCCCAGTGCATTGACTACATTAATTAAAAGCAGACATATAACATAAAATCAATATTATATAGTTTCTATATTTAAAGTTCAATATATGGTAACACCTGACCTCCTATTATCATGCTGATTAACAAAATGTTATACTTGACAATTAGCCAGATATTAATCAATTAATTCAGATATTAATCAATTAATCCTCACTGATTTGAAAGACTAATGATGTAAGGAGAAATTCGTATCATGGTACAGAGCAAAGGGACCAGCATCAGAGAGATTCAAAGAATTAGATGTTTTCTCAGAAAATTAAACATAAAATTACCATATGACCCAGAATTCAGTTCCTAAGTATATTAAAAAAAAAACTGAAAACAGGTGTTCAAAGAAAAATTTACACACAAATGTCCATAGCAGCACTAGCCACAAGAGGCAAAAGATGGAGACAATCCAATGTCCATCAGCTCATGAATGGATAAATAAAACTGTGGTATATCCATACAATGAAACATTATTATTTGGCCATAAAAAAGAATGAAGTGCTACAATATGGATAAACCTTGAAAACATTATGGTAAATAAAAGGAGCCAGAGATAAAAAGTCTTGTCCATAAGACATGGAAACCACCTAAATGTCCATCAACAATGACTGGATAAAGAAGTTGTGGTGTATTCACACAATGGAATACTATTCAGCCATAAAAAAGAATAAAATAATGCCATTTGCTGCAACATGGATGGACCTGGAGAATGTCATTCTAAGTGAAGTAGGCCAGAAAGAAAAAGAAAAATACCGTATGATATCACTCATATGTGAAATCTTTAAAAAAGACACAAATGAACTTATTTACAGAACAGAAACAGACTTACAGACATAGAAAACAAACTTATGGTTACTAGGGGGGAAAAGGGTGGGAAGGGATAAATTGGGAGTTCTAGATTTGCATATACTAACTACTATATATAAAATAGATAAACAAGTCTCTTCTGTATAACACAGGGAACTATATTCAATATTTTGTAGTAACTATGATGAAAAACAATTTGAAAACTAATGTATGTATGTATGTATGTATGTATGTATGACTGAAACATTATGCTGTACACCAGAAGTTGACACAACATTGTAAACTGACTATACTTCATTAAGAAAAAAAAAAGATTTAATAAGACAACAACAACAAAAATGGAACAAAGAGACAGTTACTTTTCCCCAAATACCAGTTTGTACCTTTTTCACATTGTGTCCTATATATGTATTTCCTATTAAAATGTTTAAAATTGTATGGACAGATGGATAAATGAAAGGAAAAATAGATGAATACAGAGTAAGAAAGAGAGTTTGAGAGTTTGCTGTGTTAAAAATATTTTAAGGAATTTTGGATGTACACAATGTAAAAGAAAAAATTCTTATTTTTGAGTGAAGGAGGCTGTCACTACTTTTTTAAAGATTCTCTCTAGATATTTTGTGTATATAATCAAAACCCTGTGGTTAGTCCTTCATAAATAATTAACCCACCTTAAACAAATCATATGACTATGCACTACATTCCAAAAAGAGATGAAGGAAACAGTTTACCTGTTAAATAGAGTGGGTTTAACTATACTTTGAGAGTTTTGCATTGTTCTTCCGCATTACTTCAAAGACCCTCCCCATCACTGTTACAGGCTTTTTATCAGTGAAAAAAAACCATTTTGCTCAAGTCTTCTTAACATAAAAACTATTAAGAAGGAATCTAAATGTAATCCTGGAGGGCTGCAATTTAAGAGATGTGAATCACTTTTAGACTAATTCTAACAAGTGTCCCTGAAGACTTCCTTATAAGGTAACTTCTGTATTCTAAGTCTCATGTTATAGAAAACTGTCCCTGTGTACAAAAAAAAAAAAGCCACATAAAATATCATGCCTAAGAATGTGTAAACCTTTAAAATTATATTTTCTCTGCAATCTACAAAGGTCCATGTAAGAACAAAATAATTATATAACATAGCACTTATATAGAGATTATTTTTATATTTAGTTTTTTTAATGGCATGAAGGAAAATAACACAACAGTTCAAAAAAATCTCCGCATCTATCTAACAATTCTTTCACCAGAATTTATAACAGGAATAATTTACAAATAATTTACAGCTTTCTTTGATTAATCAGGCCCTGCTTTTTATTTAAATTATAACCCTTGAAGAGAGAACAGGCTCATATGAACTAAAAAGATGGAGAATGTGAATTTGCAATGGTTCAAAATTCAGCAGTATTATATGAGCAACTTAAGAAGCACAGTTATCAGAATGTTTAAAACAGTAAATGATAATGGGGAGCACATACATATACTGGGTCTTACAGACAAAGAGACTGACAAACGTAGTCAGAGGCTCTTCCGGCCTCGATCCACTGAATTTCCCTTCACAGGATTTTGCAGACACTGTGTTATATCCAGATTCTATTAGCTTCCTGGCCTTCTTTCTCCCCTTGTCTATTGCCTCTTTAGGCTACTGCATGAGTCTAATTCACGGGCAGCCTGAGCTTCATAAATTCACTTCATCCCAGAGAGAAACCTACCGTTTTCACCGAGTCACTCAAAGCTTCCCACTGCTGGAAAGGCATCGACACCTGGCTCCTTCGCCAGTGGTCATAGCGGGCTCGACTCGCTTCATTAGTCAAAATCTCCTTTGCCTTCTGCAGTTTCTGAAAAGTCTCCACTAGAAGACAAATTAAGAAATGAGCACTAATCTCTTGCAGGAGTTATTTTATACTCCAGCACAATCAAACTTTTCTCACTGAAATATGTCTCTGCTATTTACCAGCTATGTAACCTTGGGTCAGTTCATGTCATCAAGCTTTAGTTTCCTCATTTTGTAAAGTGTATCCTAAGGACAAGTGAGATTATGTATGTAAAGTACCTGGCTTCCAGTTTAGCCACTCCCTTTACTGAGCTCCAGTGATGTACCAGGTGCTAGTCCAGGTGCTGATGACACAGGTGATAAAGAGAAATACAGAGGCAAGACTGGTTCTGCTTGGTCAGGGCTTCATTCGTCTTCTATACACTGAGTCATCCTTGGCTGTTCTCTCACATCTCACTTCTAATTCATTAGCAAACCATCTTGGCTCTACCTTTAAAATATGCCCAAGATCTGACCTCTTGTCCCCACGTCCACTGCCAAAACTCTGGTCCAAGCCGCCGTCCTCTCTTGGCTGGATTATTACACTAGCTTCTCAACTGTCCTCCCTGCCTTTGTCTCAGTCTATTTTGTACGCAGCAGTCAGACTGATTTTTTAAAAAAATAAGTCATATAATACCACTCCTCTGCTCAAAATTACATCCAATGACTTTTTATTTCTCTTAGAATTAAACCGAAAATTCTTACCATGGCTAGTAGGCCAGGCATGCTCTGCCTGTCCTTGACCCATCCCTTCCTTCTGTGACCTCATTTCTTTACTTTTCCCATCTCTCTCGCTACAGCCACAGTAGCTTCCCTGATGTTTCTTGAGTACACCCAGCACACTCCAGCCACAGGACTTGTCACTTGCTGTCTTTTCTACCAAGAACACTTTTTTACCCCAAGGACTCATATGGCTTACTTCCTTCAGATACCAGCTCAGATGTTGTCTTGTGGATGGAGTTTTCACTGATCATGCGACATAAAATAACTGCCTGCCACCTCAGCCCCATTCCTTTATCTCCCTTGCCTGCCCTACTTTACTTTTCTTCATAGTACTTACCCCCGGACATTATATATAGTTATTTGATTATGATCTATCTCCTCTATGAGAATACAAACTCCATGAGGGCAGACACTTAATCTGTTTTGTTCTCTGCGACATCCCTTCCACTGGAGCAGTGTAGCAGGTGCTCAAAAGCATTTGTTCAATGAATGAATGAGTGAATGCTTGCTTCCTCTTTTCAGTGAATATAAAGATATTCATATAATGCTATTCCCGGAGCTCTAAGCACCAAAGAATTGACACATACCCTTAAAACACTTTGTGAATTAGTTACCTTTTAATAGTATCACTGAGAAAAGTAATTTAAATTATCCTGATAGTGCTTAAAATTACCTCATGAGAAGCAGTCAAGATCCTCTGAAACGGAAGATGTTAGGGCAAATGTACAGTCAATACTGAGGGCACCTCCTTACCAGCTGTGAAACTACTGAAACACTTCTGTACCCCAGTTGGTAAAGAGCTCCTGATCCTGAGCACTCCTCCTCCAAACACCACCACTTAGAGTGTTCCTCCAGCAGCCAGAGATACTGCCTGCCACCGCAAGGAACCTCCAGCAACCCTGTCCGAAGGTGGGCAGCGCAGGTACTCAACTGGCCATTAAACATTGACTATCACTGTTGGAGGTAGTAGCAATTAGTGGATTAAAGGGAAGACCCTAAAGATGGGGCCACTGAAAGCTACAGGAAAACAAACACATAAAAAACATCTTGCTATAGCTGCTAGCTCCAGTGAGCAATCCTTCCGTTGCTGACAACAATGTAAATGTCCCGCTGTACAAATGAGACGTCACTTTTTCCAACAGGAATAAAAAGCTCATTAAATGATTACCATGGATGCACATGTCAGTTACTACTAGAGCAGATTTACATTTTTTATCTCTGAGTCACCTTCTCTTTGCACATTATTGTTGGCCTCATTTTCCAGAGTTTTCAGAATGAAAGAATTACTCTGATGTCAATCCCTCAACAGCAGCTGATAAGCAGAAAGCAAGAGACCTTCCCTTTCCTGCTACGTAGCCTTTTCCTTGTTCCATACTCTTTACCACATTTAATAAAAATGAGTTTGGCTTTATATTTGTCCTTCAATATATGAGCTAATCAAATGAATCATACCAGATAAACATTTACCAGTTCTGGGAAGAGAGAGCTCATTTTATAAGCTTATATGAGCAACTGACGATGGAAACTTTAAGAAACATTCTGATTTGACTTCTAGGTCTAATTTGAAACTACAGAAATTAAGTTCATATTTCACAATATAATTTGTATTATTATTACAGCCACATTTTAAATGTAGGCCCCTTACAATTTCTTGAGAAATAATAATAATAATATGATGTTAGAACGTACTTTGAAAAAAATCTGAAGGAAAATACACACACTGTTAATAGTGGTTCTCTGGCAAAGAGAGATAAGACCAGACTTTCATTTTCAACATTATTTAGTACTGTATGTTATTTTTATTCTAAGGGAAAAAAGCAATAAAGAGTTTTTAAAGTAGAAAAATATTGAGACATTAAAAGATTTCTGTTAGTAAGAGACAAAGAGTTTCCCTTCTTCAAATATTCAAATGTCTCTGACGCCTGCAAAACAGTAACAAAAATACCATTTCACAAGTCCTTAATGCAGTCTGAAATCCCTTTCAAAAGGGGGTGGTCAAAGAGAAGTTAATAAATGGTTCGCCTGAAACAGTTAACTGTTTCACACATGGGACAGGCATGAGCACCAGCCAGAAGATTTTGTTCTCAGTGACACAATTTCTATAGCACAACCTGTCCTGCCTACATCACCCACAACTGCAGAGAATGGATATCATAAAGCTTTAGATTTTGTTTTAATGAGAATAAGAAAGATCTAATGTTTAGTTACAAAAAAGAAAACTATCCCATTTTGTTAAATTTTTATCTTGGAATACGGCTTAAAAACAAGAAAAGAAAATCCACTGAATCATAATTGCCACCATTCATTTAGTTCTTCCTGCATGCAAAATCTCTCATTTAGTCCTCACAGCAGACACATGAAGTAATAATATACTATTAGTCTATCCATTTACCTATGAGAATGCAAAGGCTCAAAGAAGTTGCCCAAGATGAACTAGCTCATTAGTGGGAGCTAGGAGCAATCCAGACAGACAAGCCTGTGTTCATATCTACTTCTCCATTGTGCTAATATATCAGTCATTGCAATGACAATGGTTGGGACTACATTTAGCAAACCAAAAAGGTATATATACCAGTTCAGTTTCTTCTACCTGCAATTGCTCTATAGGCTAGACTTTCACCCTAATGAAATATGTTTCAAAATCTGTCCACTGTATTTTGGTCAAGCTAAAATTCAGTATCAGGGTGACTGTTTCACATTTTTAAATATTTTTATCAGTAACCTTAAGCCTTCTCCAAGTATGTTAAAAAACACTTACATCTTCAGAAAGTCATGTTAATCCAAACTGAGTAAATGGATGCTTAACCAGATTTGAATTGAATTAATTAAACCAAAGGTTGAATCATCTACCAGCTGCAAGCCTGACAAGGGAAGATACTGATGTCTGTGTACCTTTTCATTTTAAACAATATGTACACAGTCCAGTGGTTTCTCTGAACAAGAAGCCTTGAGGTAGTCCTTACATGAAAACTCTCATCACTATGGCAACTAGAATGGCAATGATTACACAGTGACTCATCATGTGTCCTGAACAGAAACTGTCAGGGACAGAGAAACAACTCAGAGCCATGCTTCACTGGAAAAGAACCCAGTTAAGGAACAACCTGTGGTGGTAGGTTTTTTTTGAAAGCTTATCAAATTTTTACACTTTTATGTTAGGACATCTATTTTAATATTAACTCCAGTTTAGAGAGGTAATTAATATGTCTCCTATAGAAATGTTTATCAATTCATTTTTGCACTTATTCAAGAAATTATTTGCACAAAGTAGCTGTCCTCCGAGGCTGGTGCTATTCTAGGTGTGGGGCATAGCACTGTGAATAAGATAAGCAGGAGCCCAGTCTCACTGAGCTTCCAGTATGACTAGTAGGCAAACAGGTAACAAGGAGACCACATGATACACAGCTGGCTGCCTGACATACGTGTAGGTGCTGTGGGGAGCTGGGGCACATGTGACTTCCCGGAGGAAGTGATGGCTAAGCCGAGACCTGAGTTGGGAGCATGACCCAGGTAATCAAAGCAAAGCAGGGAGGTGTGCAGGCCTTGGGGGTGTTCAGGCTGAGGAAGCAACAGGCATAAAAGTCTGGAGAGTTGAAAGCAGGGCACATTAGGGAATCAAGGCAGTTCTGAGAGGCTAGAACATGGGGTGGTAGGCATGGTGGTGGAGAGAAAATGAGGATGGAGAGATAAATAGGGAGAGCACAACATGAAGGGGATTGTGCCTAGAGGCCCGGCAATGACAAAGAATGAACTGTTGCTACACGCACAATATGGGTAAATATCACAGATGTAAGGTAAAGCAAAAGGAGCCACACACAAAACAGTATAGACTGTATGATTCCATTTATATGAAGCTCAAAACCAGGCAAAACGAATCAATGATGATAGCAGTTCAAAAATGGGAGAGGGTGCTGACATTGAACAGGACATGACAAGGGACTTTTCCTGGGGTGCTGGAAATGTTCTACTTCATCTGGGCAGTGGTTAAACTGGTTACATGTAGACACAAATATATCAAGTTTACACTTACACTTTGTTCACATTGCCTTAAACAAGTTATGCTTTAATAAAAAGGGGAAAAATCAAATGAGCAATAATAATTAGTTAAATGTCTAACAAAACCTGACTTCATATATTGGAAAGTGACCTGTTACTACAAATCAAAGGGATCAATGGCTTCTAGAGAAAATTAATTAAGAGTTTTAAGATGAGGAAAAAAAATTTTAATGAAGAGGGGTTTGGAGTGTACCTTTTGTACAATGTAGAGTAATAGACAGGTCTCAGTCACCATATTTTCTTATAGAAAAATCATGTGTATACATATACTATACACATACCTATAGAATATACGTATAGTAAACACAGTCATCAAATTTAAGATAGTATTGCCTACCCTGAGGACAAAGTCAGGGTCAGAATACACAAGAAACTTCAACTGCATTGGTAAAGTTTTAATCTGGGTAGTAGATAGATAGGCTTTTGTTATAGTATTCTTTATACCTTTTTGTACATATTAAATCTTTCAATTTTTTTCTGTAGTTAGAAATAAAGACCACTATTTGCAGTGTGAAGCAATTAAAGGGGTGCTGAAATGACAATGGCTTACCTACTGTAGTGGCTATGAGGGTGGAGGGAAGAGGACCAACAGGAGAGAGATGTGGAAAGTAAACCACCAGCACCTGGTAATCCACCAGATGTAGACGTGAGGCAGGGAAAGGAGACAGATTTTCGCCTGACCAACTGAATGGATGGTGATGCCATTTGCTGAGATGGGAAAACATTGAAAAATGAGCAAGATTTTAGAGAGGTGAGAGAAGAATGAATAATGAGTCCAGTTCTTGACAGAGTGACTTCAAAATGTCTCCAGAAGGAGATTTCAAAAATGCAGTCAAAACTACAGTCTGAAAGTGAGAAGTGAGAACTGGGTTAAGGACAGACTTGGGAGCCATCAACAAATAACTGATGACTGAAGCCACAGACATGGATAAAACTCCAGGGAGAATGGGGAGTAAGCCCCAAAGAGAGGTTAGAAGAGAAACTGAGGACAGAATGGAAGCAGTCACAAGGGAGACAAAAGGAGCAGCCCAAGAAGTAGGAGGAAAAGCATGAGTGCATATCCTGGTAGCTGAGAGAAAGGAGTGCTTCAAGACGGTGAGTGTGGTCACCAGTGCCAACTTCTGAACAAGTTCAGGGAAGATAAGGACTACAAGGTGACCACTGGATTTGGCAGCCAGGAAGTCTTTTGGTGACAAGAGCCATTTCCTAGAAAGGTGAAGAGCAAGTCAGACTGGGATAAATTGAAAACTGGGTGAAAGGGAAGTATTGGTTTGCTTGTATTTTTTCAAGCTGAGATACACAAAAGCATTTATGTATAAATTTATGATAATAGAATATCAATTATGATAAGAAAAAAAGTATGAAAATATTATTATATATTCTATATGGACCTATTCAGGACCTCAAAATGAAGAAAACACAGCTAGGTTCCTCATCAAGACAATCACCTAGTTATAAACATATTTAAGTCATGTTAACACTCAAGGACTGGTGAAATAAGGCATAAACTGGATGACTTTTAAATCATGATAGCAGAAAGATAAATGGATGTTAAATGACTACTATTAGAGATAAGATCCTACCCAGTTCCCTCCTCTCCTACCATCCAGTAAAGCAAAAATATTCTTTGGTATTGAATGAAAGAGTTTGAGCATAACAGAGAAAAGAAAATGACGTTACCATTCAATGGCTTTTTAGATCTGTATGCTGTACATTTTCATGAGAAACAGTTATTATCTAACACTTACCAGCTTTGGAGTTTTCAGGATGTTTGTCAGGATGACATTCCAGGGCTCTGACCTTAAATTCTGTCAGGATTTGTTCAACCTAAAGTGAGAAACAATGTTCGAAGTAAGGAATCCAACTTGACTGGCATAAAGGAAGAAGTTCGGCATCAGTCCTTCCAAAAATAGCTGTGATCACCCAACTTTTCATTTTGATCCTTGTATTTGTAGTTTGACTTTTTCATCTAAGAAATTACTGCCTCCATAACAAAATTCAGAAAGCATCCAATGCAAGATCCTATTCCAACAGTGGTCTGTGATGACAATTTAACTTGTTACTGTGTTTAGATGATGGCCCAAGACACCTATGAGTTCAATATATTTAAATGTCAAAAATGGTCAGATAAGTTTATCCTAAGAATATATGAAAGATGTGTTCACACATCTGAGGTTTTCAAAAAATGCTTAGCCACCATTCATTATTCAAGATGACTGTTTGGTTTATAAATTACCCATTATAAAGTTCTTTCTTTCTGCCTTTTGGTCCTTTTCTTTTTTATTAAGAATTTCACAATTTAGGGTGGGGAGATCAGATAAAGGTAGTCAAAAGATGCAAACTTCCAGTTATAAAATAAATAAGTATTAGAAATGTTAACATAAAACATGATAAATATAGTTAACACTGCTGTTTGTTATACATGAAGATTGTTAAGAGAGTGAATCCTAAGAGTTCTCATCACAAGGTAAAAAAAAAATCTATTTCTTTAATTTTGTATCTGTATGGATGATGGACATTCAGTAAATTTGTTGTGGTAATCGTTTCATGATGTACAGAAGTCAAATCATTATGCTGTACACTTTAAACTAACACAGTGCTATTATGTCAATTATATCTCAATGAGATTAGAAGGAAATTTTTTTTCACAATTTAAAGAAAAGGACAAACTTGATAATTTTGCTACCAATAAACAATGTGGTTAGAGATTTTAATTCGGAAAACAGAGACTTCAGCCCAAACTAAAATGAGGTCTGATGGCCACCTATGATTTTATTTGATTTCTCTCACCCATCATAATCCTTATCATGAATTATCAAGATTTGCTTTATTCATTATAATTGCAGTGTCAGCAGCAGGATACAACAGTGGTTATGTGGTTCTTGGAATGTGATTGCTTCATTTCAAATCCCAGTTCTGCCCAGAGACTTTAGGCAAGTTATGTAATTTCTATGTGCCTCAGTTCCCTCATCTTTACATTACATGAATAACATAAGCTGAGCACTTAGCACAAAGCCTGATCACACTTAGGCTCAGTAGCTATTATTAAATGTCAGTGGTTCAAACTATATTCAATATCCTGTAGTAACTTATAATAAAAGAGAATATGAAAAGGAATATAGGTATATATATGTGTGACTGAAACATTATGCTGCATACCAGAAAGTGATACAACGTTATAAACTGACTATAGTACAATTAAAAAAAAAAAGAAGCAAAAAAAACTCGGTGGTTCAGAAACTTGTCTGAAGTCATTTAGCTAGTTACTTGAAAAGCTGAGTTTTTGGTTAACTAAGCAGTTGGAATTCAAATCCAATAATTTTAACAAACTGTTTTACACGGCCAAATTCTTCAGGGTTAGGGACCTATTAACAAGTTCTGTATTTACTAGGAAAGCAAATTACCTCTTTTCTTCTTTTTTATTTTTTTTTTTAATTGAAATACAGTCAGTTTACAATGTGTCAATTTCTAGTGTACAACATAATGTTTAAGTCACACATATACATATATATATATATTCTTTTTCATATTCTTTTTCATTATAGGTTACTACAAGATATTGAATATAGTTCCCTGTGCTATACAGAAAAAAAATCTGTTACTTTATTTTATATATAGTATTATTCTATTTTATATCTAGTAGTTAGTGTTTACAAGTTTCAGACTCCCAACTTATCCCTTCCCACACCCATTCCCCCCAGTAACCATAAGTTTGTTTACTATGTCTGTGAGTCTGTTTCTGCTTTGTAGATAAGTTCATTTTTGTGTCTTTTTGTTTGTTTGTTTGTTTGTTTTTAAGATTTCATATATGAGTGATATGGTATTTTTCTCTCTTTCTGGCATACTTCACTTAGAATGATGATTTTCAGGTCCATCCATGTTGCTGCAAATGATATTATTTTATTCTTTTTTATAGCTGAATAGTATTCCATTGCATAAATATACCACAACTTCTATATCCAGGTATCTGTCAATGGTCATTTAGGTTGTTTCCATGTCTTGGCTATTGTAAATAGTGTTGCTATGAACATTGGGGTGCATGTATCTTTTCGAATTAGAGCTCCCTGCAGATATATGCCTAGAAGTGGGATCGCTGGATCATATGGTAAGTCTACTTTTAGTTTTTTAAGGAATCTCCATACTGTTTTCCATAATGGCTGCACCAAACTACATTCCCACCAGCCATGTAGGAGGGTTCCCTTTTCTCCACACCCTCTCCAGCTTTTATCATTTGTGGACTTTATAATGATGTCCATTCTGGCTGGTGTGAGGTGACAAATTACCTTTTGTTTGAGAAGTGAATTCTCAAGCTGTTCAGCTCAATATTATCATAAGATTCATGTGAGAAACGTATTTTTATCAGCTCTACGTCATCCTTAATCAATTCTCATAAAAAATTTCTTCACTTTTAACAAAGACAGGCTGTATTAAATATGAGTATGTTTACAGCCCAGACTGATATCTCTGTTCTTTTCCATGTTAAGCGTGTTAAGTGAGGAAACCCTTGAAATAATAGGAAGAGATAGATTTCCTGCTAAGAACTGTAATTAATTATGTTTCCTCTTCCTGGGTGCTCCCTTTAACCATCGGTCACCATAACCTGCTAATATAACAAAGAAAATTGAGATTGAGACTTGTTTTTAAATTTAAATATTAAATATTTAAAGAATCTAGTAGTAAGCACTTTTTAGTTAACAAGTAATTTATGAATACTCACAAACTTGAAAAAATTTCTATCAATACAGAATTTTTAAAAAAACTTTACCCCTTCAAGATAACAGGTTGCATCTTTCAAGACACATTTTTAACATATATACACACACACACACACACACCTCGGGGGGGGCGGGGGCAGTTAATAACACAAATGGATAAAATTATACCTACCTATCTATCAAAGGGAGAAAATTTGGGGGGTCTATTGTTGTTGTTTTATTTTTTAATTCCTATCCCATCTTTAAAAATTAAGACTAGGCCATATCTCTCATTACCTTTCATAGTTTTACCTTCACAAAGTTAATCACAAATATCCTATGTAAGGCTGGCTCTAGGTAAACTAACTGGTAAAGTGGTTTAGTTCGTCTTCGGCAAATTCTGTTTATCTCCTGGCAATTCCACCCTATGTGCCCAGTGCCAAGTGCAGCCCATGGACAAGTGAGGCCCTCCATGTCAAGGTCCGCTGAATCATGCCTTCCTGACCCAATGTCCAATGATCTGGAAAACTGCCTGTCTTACTGGCCAATAAACATACAAAAAATGTCCAACTTTACTCATAACCAAGTAAATCAAAGCATCCAAGGAATGATAATGACTAGTGTCATTGAGGGTGCAAAAAAAATGAACACTTTTACACTTCCCTGGTGAGGATGTAAACAGGTGCATATTTTCTGGAAAGCAATTGGTATATATATATGTACCTATATATATATATATACATACATACACATACATACACACACACTAATATGTCCTTTACTTTTTCATACTCGTTGTTCCAACAATTTCAATTCTAGGAATTTGGCTAAGTCAGTAACATGATTGTAGTGTCATAGGAGCTTTCTGAAAATTGAGATTTATTCATTAAAGGAATGAACTGACTCTAGTGAGGGAAATGCATATGCTGCAGAATATGTTGCAGAAAAGAGAACACTCATTTTAGTAAGTGGGTTGATTAACATCCATCATTTCAATCCACTTAGTTTGAAAATGGATTTTTCCCACAAAACTCCAGATAGTAATAATATTCCTGAAATAAATTTCATGAGAGATCATCCTACATCATTCTAATCAAATGATGGTTAATTAACATGAGCTATAGAAGGAACTTGAGCCACAAAACATATAATGGTAGAATTGGGTTACACTCCATAAAATACTACAGCTCTGTTAATCCATAGTGACAAAAATAGTTGAATAAATAAGTAAATGTGGGAGAAGGGACAGCTTTTCTTTACAGAAGAATTCTAAGTAATAAATGTAAAAGGATGAGGAAAAGAGAAAGCTGCCATTAGGCAAACACCATAACAGTAACTGTTACAGGCAAAATCTACCAAAGGATACTAAAATCAGAGGGTGAAATTTGGAGGAGAAATACTGTCGTCTCAAAGAATCATCACCAATGTATTTGTTAATTACAAAAGGGAAAGTAGTGACCCTATAGTGTAAAAACCTGGCAGAATAAACCTGACAGACCCATCTTAACCAAATGATCAAGGTTAGTAAGACTTATCTACCCAGAGAAGGAGGGTATAGCTCAGTAGTAGAGCACGTGCTTAGCATGCACAAGGTCCTAGGTTCAATTCCCAGTACCTCCATTAAATATATAATAATAGGTAAATAGATAAATAAACCTAATTACCTCCCTCTCAAAAAAAAAAAAAAAAAAAAAAAGACGTATCTCCCTCACATGCCCCTGAAATGATAAAATGAGAAAGGCACAACATCACTTTTGGAATGTTCTTTACAAAAACACATAACCTCAATCTAAACATGGGAAAACATCAAACAAATCAAAATTGAAGGACTTTCTACAAAATAACTCACCATCACTCTTCAAAGTGTCCAGGTTTTGAAAGATAAGGAAGGTATGAAAATTTGTCATTTTGGAGGAAACTGAGGGAACAGAGCAACTAAGCATGATAAACGATCCTAGCTCAGATATTGGGAGAGAAAAAGGCATTCATAGAAAGATTGATTAAATTGGAATGAAATCTATTCTTTAGATCAGGGGTCGACTAACTCTGGCCCACAGAGCACCTGTTTTTAAAATAAAGTGTTATTGAAAGACAACCATAGACATTCATTTACATATTATCTATAGCTACTTTCTCACAAGGCTGAATTGAGTGGCTGTGACAGAGACCATAAATATGGCAAAGTCTAAAGTATTTGCTATCTCAGGGCCAACACCAGGATAAGACAAGCAGGACACCTGGGTTTAAGGAAGTTCTCTTTCTCTCTCTCTCTCTCTCAGGTTTCTGCACTCGGGCAAGCCTGAGAGGTAATGCCTCCTTAAATTTTGTGTCATAGGTGCTCTGCTGGCCTCACCCTAGTGCTGACCTTGTCTATCTGGTCACTTACAAAAAATGCTTGGTGACCACTGGTTGAGTTAAACTATTGTACCAATGTTAATTTTCTGATTTTGATCATTGTACTGTCATTAAATATGATATTAACATTAAGGGAAGCTGGGTGAAGTGTATACAGGAGCTCTCTGTATTATTGTTGCAACTTTTCTATAAGTCAAAAATTATTCCAGGGGAGGGTATAGCTCAAGTGGTAGAGTGCATGCTTAGCATGCACAGGGTCCTGGGTTCAATCCCCAGTAACTTCTCTAAAGATAAATAAACCTAGTTACCCCCCCCCCAAATTATTCCAACAGGTGGAGCACAGAGGACTTTTAGAGCAGTGAAACTACTCTCTATGATACTCTGGTGGTGGATAAATGTCATGAATCATTTGTCCAGACCCACAGAAGTACAAACCCAAGAGTGAACCATAATGTAAACTATGGACTTTGGGTGATTATGATGTGTCGATGTAGGTTCATCTGTTGTAACTCTGTTAGGGATGTTGAATGACAGAGGCCATACATCAATGGAAGGGGCTGGGGGCATATGGGAAATTGTTGTACCTTGCTGTCCACTTTGCTATGGACCTAAAACTGCTCTAAAAACATTCTATTAAAAATCATTTCAAAATAAAATATTTTAAAAGTAACATGCATTATAGAATAGAATGAATTTATGAAGTTCCAAGTGTACAGTATTACTATGAGGACAAAACAACACCCACAACTATAACAACTTACTATATGCCAGGCACTGTTCTAAGCACATTATATATCATGTCTCATTTAATCCCAACAACTCTAGGAGGTCATACTATTATTATCCCCATTTGAAGATTAGGAGACCAAGCCATAGAAAAGTTAAATAATTTTCTTAAGGTCACACAGCCAGTAAATGGTTGAGATTTAAACCCAGGTAGTCTGAAGTCAGTGAGAAAAAGGACTAGGAAAAAAAACATGTTTCCATTTATTGAGTTTATGCTCAGTTTCAAGTTCATAAAATCTTGAAATGAGGAAGTCTTCTTATTACTACTGAAATGTTGACCAAATATTAAAAAATCAAATAAGATCTACACCAGGGAGGATGACTTACACCACTAGTCCATCAATAAGGACTTTTGTAGATTTTACAGCATGTGTCTTCTGTGTAAAATCTAATATAGGGAGATAAAGCTGACTGATTTGGGCTCAAATTTTGGTAAATGTTTTGAATGGGGGAGTATTTGTTTTCCACTTAACAACATGGAAATCCTCCCATGGCTATTAAATGTCATTTAATTAATTTCCAACACAAGCTTTAAAGTGTAAGAACTGTATACTAAAGCAAAAGAATTATGTGTGTGTCTCAACTCAACTGTTTTAAGTAGAATCAAAATATCAAGTTGCTTTGAAATTGTTACTACTAAATTGCTTTTAGTTCTGGTTGATTTTTTTAGAGCATCAAATCAAGGAATATTTGAAGTAAAGGAAATTCATGCAATACCAATCAAGTAAAGGAAATATCACAATACAAAAAAAATGACATTAAAATATTTTTAAATGAGAAGGATACACATAAGAAGAGGGGAAAGATATAGATCAATATAGATATAGATACATATAGAATTAACAAAATTGTGAGGTCATTTCATTTTAAATTAAATAAATGACTGTTATCTACACATGCCATGCCACTGGCAGAATTAGTAAAATACATTCAGAAGAAGGAATGTCAAGAAAATATTTTTATTCTCCTTTTAATATAGGAGAATGCCACAGTATACACAGAGAAGTACCACTATAACTGGTAATCACATAATAAAACTGTTATAAATACTACAAATAAACAATGGGACCTTTTTTAAATCTGTTCAAAACTAGTCTTCTTTCTTTCTGACTGAAAAGATTATAACATAACTACCAAGGACTAAATAGGTGAAGAGATTAATTAAGGGGATATTACAACTTTTACTTTATAACTGAGAATGACAATATTTTTAAAAAATCCAAGTTGTGAGGGGGAAGGGTATATAGCTCAGGGGTAGAGTGCATGCTTAGCATGCACGAGATCCTGGGTTCAATCCCCAGTACTGCCATCAAAGTAAATAAATAAACTTAATTATCCACCCAAAAAAACAAACAAAACATCCAAATTGTGAAACTCCTCAAATTAAATTATGTTCCTTTGATTTAAATAGTTCCTTCAAAAATTATTTGGCAAGAGTATAATCCAAAGTATGCATAACACATATGGTAAAAATGGTAATAAGCTTTCTCAAATACTGTAAGCAAATCACCCCCAAAGTAAACAAGAGTAACATATTATCCTAAAGGAGAAATATGTAACTAAGAGAGCATTATAACCTGTTTTTTGTGTGTGTTGTAACTACACAGTGCCTAAAATAACCTCCTCAGCATGACGATGATAGAGATTTTAATCCTTTGTGTCCAATATCGCATTCTAGTCTCCAAACAAAACTAAGTACATTTTATTACTAAACTCTAGCCTTACGAAACAAAGATAAATAGAAAAATATTTTGCTTTAAGACATTTTATGATAATAGCTATATTTTAGTAATATTTTAATAATTATTATATAAAATATGAATATACTTAATATAATTGAAATATATTTCATATTCATCTCAACAGTATTTAAAATATTAAAAAACTGTAAATAACTGAAATGTTTAACAAAAGAGAGTAATCACTTGTGGTACAATAGTAAAACAAAATATTATGTAATCACTAAAATATGTGTGAAAAGTGTTTAACAGCATGGAGATATCCTTGTTAGAATGTTAGTGAGTAAAAAGCAGGCATTAACAAATATATTTAATAGCCTCTCAAACATATCTTCAAATATATATATATAGAAAAGACTGGCCACAGAGAAAAAAATGTGACAATGAGTGTGTATATGTCCATGAATGACTGAAAAATTGTGCTGAACACTGGAATTTGACACAACATTGTAAAATGATTATAAATCAATAAAAATATTAAAAAAAAAAGACTGGAAATTAATGTACCAAACATTAATAGTGTTACTCTTGGGAGGCAGAATTATAAATGAGATTTCCATAATTTAAAAAACTTTTACAACATTTATATTTGTCTGTGGGGAACCTTTAAAAATAATGTTCCATTACAGATCAAGTGAACAACTACAGTTTTCACACATTTTTTTTCAAAGCCACGCTTTAAAGACTTAATTTCCCTCACACAATTTGAAATGTTAACATAAAAGGATTTTTTTGGCTTATATAATTTAACTGCTTACATAAAACTACATATTTTAATAAAATATTTTAAAATCACTAATTACTAGAAAACTACATCTCATCTCAATTATAGTGTAAATTACCATAAAAAAGATATAGCTTATGTTAACTGTGAAACACTGTCAACAGCAATTACAATAAAATTTCAATATGTATTTCTGGTATATTTGAAATAGAGTCAATGGCCGTGTGCCAGAGTACACATATTCAATCAGAAGTGTCCGTAAAATGGTAAGAGGACACTATTCAAGTAAACTCGCAACACACCTTTAAGTCCTTCACTTCTTCAGAGCCAAAAGTGCTTTAAAATAACACAAGATTAGGTTTTCAGGCAACGTTAACTAAACGTTCAAAATTAAAATCGTAAATAAAAACTTGAAATGCTGTCGTGAAAAAGAACAGCATTCTCCAATGTCTTACCGAAGACAGTTCATCACATCCCAGCAACGTGTAGTAATCGTCAGTATCCTCCGACCTGTAGTTCAGTATCGCGTCCATTTAGATCACTAAAGCAGCTTTTCTTCCTTCTGGAGCTTTTTTGAGACCTGGCTTACAGCAGCTCCTTTCAAACGGCAATAACTAGATTTAAGGCTGGCCACAGTCAACACACCAGATGTCATCCTAGACCTTTGTAAACTCTACCTTTCATTGGCTGTTTACACAAGAGAAAAGAACAGGCCACGTGACGTGCCTGGGACTGCGCTGCCGTGCCGCCTGGGATCTGTAGTTTGAATTTAAGGGATGAAGATGAACCTTTCTTTTCATGAATTAACAAAAACTGTCCGTTTTCACACACCTCAAATTGGCCATCTCTTCATCTCCTATATATTTTTTATCTTCTTCCCTTTTTTTTTAAGGGATAGAAGAAAACTCGAAGCAATTTGAAGTAGTAAAATCTTAGGATTTGATAAATATGAGTAGTGGGCACTTTTCTGAGTGTTTGGGATATTTCATAATTTTTAAAAATAGTTTATTTAAGCGTAGAAGGAAATCTGCAGTCTTGCATACCTGAGACTGAGTAAATTTTTATTTATCTGATAATTCATGCATGTAACAACTATTTATTGAGGACCTAGTTCATGCCCAGCACAATCATCAGAAAAGGTGTGGTAAACAAGTCTTAGTTCTTAGGGAGTTTACCTTCTGAAAGAAGGAATCAGACAAGATACATGCAAACAAACAGTATCATTTAAAATAGTGATTTGTGCCATGAAAGAAATAAAACTGGCTAATGAGAAGGAGAACTGTATGAAGACAGGGGTCAGATGGCTGTGCAGTTTCTCCTGGGCTCTCTCCACACTCAGGAGTGTGACAGGCCTAGGGTATGTCCAGCAAGTGTGTGGTTTAGTTCATTGTGGCTCTAAGAAATGTAGGATTTAAAGAAAGTGAGTGGTCCAGGATACATTTAACTGCCTTAACCCTTTAAGTGCCTTCATAAAGTGTCACCTTGAAAAAAAAAACTTTTCCATTGAATTCACCCACATACATCTTTTTTAAGGTTTATTTCCAAAAAGAAATAAAACAGTAAAGCACCATTTTTACTAATCCTTCATTACATATTATTTCTTGCTAAAAGTTTGGTATAGAATTTTAAAACAAATGTCAGACACTTCCAATTTTCGGCTCCTACAAACAATACTGCACTGAATACTCTTGTTCTTAGGATCTTTCACTCATGCTGGAACGTTTTTTTAGAAAACAAAGTTAACATGTACTGTGTTATTAGGGATTTATTGAAAGCCTATTGGATACATACTAGCACAGTATCTGTAGTTTTGCTTTTTTTTTTAAGAACGCTATGATAATTTCTTTTGCTCCCCCTACATCTTGTTACTTCAGTTTTAGCAAAATTATTATTACATGTAAGCATAATGTATGTGACAGAATAAAACCAACTAAAGGTTTTCACACCTTTCCTCAATAACCTAAAATTAGGCAATTCTAGAAATAGACTACATCTGCATCATATTGTATTATCTAACATATTATTTACCTAACTGTGGCCTACATTTCTGACACCTTGGCTCTGAATGGCTCCTCTCTCCTTAGTGTCATAAGCTCACAGCACCCCTTGGGATAAGGGTATTGATTAAAGAGAAAGAGCTCATAATTCAATAAGCACCCAATTGAAGATGTCCTTTATATTGTGATGTTAGATTTATGCAGGATTACTGGTTATTTTCCTCATTTTGTTATCTCCACATTTATGTTCACTGTCAGAATTCAATAAAAAGCTCTTTCTCGTCTTGATTTAAGCCTTTGGGATTTTGTTATTTTTTAATAATAATGCTGATGTGATGAGATCACATCCTCAAAATGAAAATGTTGAGTTTGATCAGGCCCTTGATGAAAATGCTTGCAGTGTGATTTTACACTCAGAGAAAAAGTGCCCAACCAGTCCTCATGTTTGTCCTATTATAAAAACTAACACGAATTTCACATTTCTGTTTTCAAATTTTTTTTATTTTCATCACTGTTGTATATTCTCATGTGTTTTAGCCTTTTTTTTAAGGACACAGTATTCAAAGGTTTATACCAAAAAAAGCCGAAGACTTGCTTCATATCTCCTTCTGCCTATAAGCAAATACTGTAAAACATTTTAGCTATTTCTTCTTATACTTTTCACCATTTTTCTAAATGATGTTTATATTTCAAAACTTCTTTTAAGTGTAATGTATTGCACCACAGCATCCACACTAAATCCTTGATCAAATAACAGCAAAATGGCAAGAATACATCATCCAGACCTGATTAAAAACCAAGTCTAAATTTCACCAATGAGACAATCAAAAAAAAAATGTTTGGGGCCATATTTGTATATACTATATATGAATATAAGGTATATATTATATATAAAATAGTCAAATGCCTATAAGTAATACTTAACTTCCATTATTTAGTTATATATGAAATGATCAAATGACCTATAATATTCAACTTTTTAAAATTTACTCAATCTACATATTTAAAATAATATATTATGTGGCTTAAAGACTTAAACTTAAGATAAGACACTATAAACCTCCTAGAAGAAAACACAGGCAAAACAGTCTCTGACATAAATCTTAGCAATGTTCTCCTAGGGCAGTCTACCCAGGCAATAGAAATAAAAGCAAAAATAAACAAATGGGACCTAATTAAACTTACAAGCTTTTTAGTATATGTGCTGCCAAAGCGAGCGTTAAACTTACACGCTTTTGCACAGCAAAGGAAACCATAAATAAAACAAAAAAGACAACCTACTGAATGGAGAAAATACTCGCAAATGATGCGACTGGCAAGGGCTTAATTTCCAGAATATACAAACAGCTCATACAACTTAATAACAATAACAAAAAATGACCCAATCCAAAAATGGGCAGAAGACCTAAACAAGCAGTTCTCCAAAGAAGACATACAAATGGCCAACAGGCACATGAAAAACTGTTCAATATCACTAATTATTAGAAAAATGCAAGTCAAAACTACAATGAGGTAACACCTCACACCAGTCAGGATGGCCATCATTCTAAACTCCACAAACGATAAATGCTGGAGAAGGTGTGGAGAAAAGGGAACCCTTCTACACTGCTGGTGGGAAAGTAGTTTGGTGCAGCTGTTATGGAAAACAGTATGGAGAATCCTCAGAAAACTAAAAATAGACTTACCATATGATCCAGCAATCCTACTCCTGGGTATATATCGAGAGGGAACTCTAATTCGAAAAGATACATGCACCTCAATGTTCATAGCATCACTATTTACAATAGCCAAGACATGGAAACAACCTTAATGTCCATCAATAGATGACTGGATAAAGAAGTTGTGGAATATACAATGGAATACTACTCAGTCATTAAAAAGTATAAAATAATGCCATTTCCTACAACATGAATGGAACTGGAGATGGTCATTCTAAGTGAAGTAAGCCAGAAAGAGGAAGAAAAACGCCATACCATATCACTTATATGCGGAATCTTAAAAAAAAGACACAAATGAATTTATTTATAAAACAGAAACAGACTCACAGACACGGAAAACAAACTCATGGTTGCCAGGAGGGAAAGCGGGTGGGAAGGGATAAATTGAGAGTTTGAGATTTGCAGATACTATTATATAAAAAATAGATAACAACAACTTTATACTGTATAGTACAGAGAACTATATTCAACATCTTGTAGTAACCTATAATGAAAAAGGTATGAAAAGGAATATATATATGTATATGTATGACTGAAACATTATGCTGTGCACCAGAAATTGACACACTGTAAACTGACTATACTTCATTGAAAAAATAATAATATATTACTGCAAAATCATATTAATTTAGGAAAAGTGCTATTCTTCCATTATATGAGAAATTTTGTAAGATTACAGGTATGAGGCATCAACCTTTTCTAAAGGATGAGTTGGGGAAAAACTTTGCTTTATATTTGAACATACATAATACTTTTCTCAATTTGGGAATTCTACTTCAACCATTCTTAGCTTTTAAAATCATTTTCATAAGTTTTTCTCTTTTTTAAGTTTTATATTGATTAGAAAAGTCTTCAATACTTATTTAACAAATATTAGCAACCTTTTTGCAGTATCGTTCAGAAAAAACAATAATACAAGATAAGCATATGTTTTGAGAAAAGTTAGAAAACTGCTTATTTATTTCTATTCTTTTCCCCAAAACTAAGCTTTAAACCTGCCACAGCATCTCATGGTAGGATATATACAAATATATATATTTTTTTTAATTTTAAGGTTTTCTTTTTTTTTTTCAGAGAAGAAGCCAGCACGATCAGCCCACCTGGCAGGAAACCCTTATACTCATCAACAGGAAAACATGGTGTATGTGTGTTAGGGGAGGATCCTTCTTAGGCAGTGAATGCACTACAGCCTCAGACTACCTCATGCCTGGTCACTGCCAGTCACTTAAGGCTGTCCTGTTTGGAAGGACCAAGTATGGATCCCCTGAACAGGAGGAAAACCTTGCAACTTTTCCTTTGCCCTCATTACCAATGGTCAGGGCATGGACAGCCTGTAATCTCTTCCAGCACGGGCAGTAAAGGACACAGAACTGCTAAAATTGGAGACCAGGGTCAGAAGACCACAGCTGTCGCAGAACCTACTCTCATTCTCCTCTTTTAAAGTCTCACAAAAACCAGCACTGAGCCAGGCACAGAGGGCACTCAACAGACACCAGGTGCCAGGAGGCATCTGAAAGGTGGGGGCAGGGAGGAGGTCTGGGAAAGCTCCAGAATTTGAAAGGGACAGGATGAACCCTTAAACACGGGGAAACACTTTCAGCAATTCCTCTCCCCGCACTACCAAGGACCAGTGCACAGGCAGCCCACGATCACTTTCGAATGCAGGGGAGTAGGGTATATTTTTAATGGTCATTGGGTTTGTCTCTCTAATGATGAAGGTAATAAAAATCATGCTGGGACCACTTGCTAATATTTTGAACAAATGATAAGTGATAAAGCTAGAGCCATTCCTCCTTTTACCAAAATAAATTACAGATAACCAAATAACTCAGAAGCCATAGAAAAAATTTAATGTGACTACATAAAAATGAAACACATGTGTGTGAAAAAAATACACAAGCAAAACTGGAAGGTAAATAACGTACAAAGAAAAAAGTCTCGATACAACACTGTAATTTGACTATACTTCAATAAAAAAATATTTTTTAAAAAAGTTTCAATTCCCAGGACAAGCTAACTTTCCTAATTTACAGAAAGTGCAGACAAATTAGTAAGAAAAAGATTAGCAAGCCAATAGTAAAACTGGGTCAAAAACATGACTACTTTCAGAACTATAAACAGCCAATAAACATATTTTATTCAATAAACATATTAATAAAAGTGCAGCTTCTTTCATAGTTATAAAACTGCTAATCACTCAAAGGAAGATAAATTGTTCACCTCTCAGAGAAGAAAAATTTCTAGTTTGATAATACCCAATGCTAGAGCAGAAGTGAGGAAGTAAACACCTTCATACATTGTCAGGTAAGAGTGTAAATTGGTACAATTTGGCAATTTGGTGGTACTTATCAACTTTTATGAAGCATGTATCTTGTTGACTGGACAATTTTTCTCTACAAATTTACCCTGTGGATTTACAACAAAATATATTCAAGGCGGTCATTGTAAAATTCTTTGCAACAGAAAAAAAATTGGAAGCAACCAAAATGCCCCTTGACTGGGTGGAGAAGAGATTAGTACATGAATAAATTATGGTATTTGTGGAATGAACTCCTTTACAGCCATTAAAAAGAGATTAAGATAGCTCTTTTTGTGCGGTATGGAAAGACTTCTAAGATGGATTATCAAATGAAGCAGGAAGGTTGAAAAGAGGATGATAGCATTACTCTTTTGTGTACTTTTTAATAACTTTTGTACTTATTGAAAAAACCGTATATAAGTGGATCCATGCATTTCAAACTCGTGTTGTTTAAGTGTCAACTGTATGTACATTTACATAAAGATTTGTTTCTTTAAAAACCATACAGGTATTTTCCATTTTAGGGAGGGAGCTGGGCAAGTGCAGAAGAGAGGCTTTTAGTTTCAGTTTATATTTTTCTGAACTATTTATATGAAGTTAATAGTCATCCCATCACTTTTGTTCTGTTTTTTATACATTTTGGTACACCTTTTTTTTTTAATTTAATTGATGTATAGTCAGTTTACAATGTTATGTTAATTTCTGGTGTACAGCATAGTAATTCAGTTATAAGCATATATACCTTTTCATATTCTTTTTCATTATAGGCTATTACAAGGTATTAAGTATAGCTCCTCCAGGCTATACAGTAGGACCTTGTTGTTTGGTATCTTTCTTAAAAGAGCAAATACAATTTGTTTTATTCACTGGTTAAAAAAAAACCCCTAAAAAAAATACATATTACAAAATATATCGTATACGTCACACAGAACTACTAAAACGAAGTCTGCACCTGAGAACGCCGCAAGCCCGACCTCCGAATCCACGGGACCCGGAAAACAGCCCAGTCTCCTCCCGCCGAGAGGCGTTGCCAGTCGGTGAACTACAACTCCTATAAGGCATCGCGGAAACTGCCGGGCAACCGCGGACGTCCCAGTTACTTCCGGCCTCCAGGAAACCTCTCCGGAAGTGCCTTTCTTTAACAGCAAGTGTCATAGAGTTTAAGCGGGAAGGAAAAATAAACTGCAACTCAGCTCAAATGAAAAGGAGAAAAGCTGAAAGGTAAGAGTCTACAAGCCCCAGAAGCTCTGAGCGAGGACAGAAATGAGGCAGCCGGTAGGTGGGCTCCACGCGGCCGCCCCCAGAGTCCTCAGACATGCAGCTCCCCTGCCTTTCCCTTTTGCTTCCAGTCTCGCTCCAAGTTCTCTAGTGGGATAGCAAATTGGCACCTTACCCTTGCTGTTCTTCGGAACCCGAGGCTCCAAGGCTCCAAAGCGAAAGCTTCAGAAACTCCCTGCAACCATTCATTCTGATTTCACACTGCACAGGCCCCCGCTAGCCCACTTAGGCTGAGATCCTGGACACCAGCTGTGTTCTCTGATAAAAAGGCATTGGTTCAGATTTAGCTCCTACCTCTTAACTTATTTTCCTCAGAATCTCCTGCTCCGTTCCAGCATAAGATCCGATGGAAAGAACCTGTCAAGACCTTAGCCTCCCTATGTTACAGTCCCTCCCTGGCTGCCAGAGCAAAACATCATTCTGAGACAAGAACAGGATATGTTTAAAAAAAAAAAAAAAAAGAGGGGAGAGGGTAGTGCTCAAGTGGTAGAACGCATGCTTAGCATGCACGAGGTCCTGGGCTCGATCTCCAGTACCTCCTCTAAAAATACATGGATAAATAAACCTACCGCCCCAAAAAAAGAAAAGAAAAAGGAGTCTTGGTGTTAAGTTAGACATAAAATAGAATTTGTAAATGATTCCTTAAAGGCTGTTGAATCACTAAAGTTTTAATCAAGCACAACGAGAAATGCTAGTAACCCCTTTGTTAATGTTTGAGGATATCCATGGTCGGGGGCAGGGGGTATATGGGAATTCTATGCTCAATTTGGCTGTGAACCTAAAATCACTCTAAAAATTGTTTGTTAATCTTTGAGAATAACAGGAAATATAGTCACGATTATTGAGCCCCTACTCTATGCCATTGGTAAAGCTAGCATTTGAACCCTACTGTTTCTGATTCCAAAGCTCATAGTGAAGAAAATGCATAAAAAACGCTACATAAAATTACCTGGCCAGAATTTTGGCATATCATAAACTGCACTCGACAAGGCTGTTAAGAGACCTGATTATTAGCATCAACTCTCCCCTACCTCCTTGTTGAGCCACACTTCCTTGATTTGTGAAGGAGGCTATCAGACCAGAGCAATGATTGTCAAACTTAAAAGTGTACACGAATCACCTGGTGATTTGGGGAAGATGCAACTTCTGCATAAGGAATTCTGGGTGAGGTCTGGGATTCTGCATTTCTGACAAGCCCCCGGTTGAAGTCCCTGTTAATCCAAGGACCACACTTGGAATAGCAAAGGACAGGATGACTCTAAGATCCTTTCAAGCTCTAACACTCACAGTGGATCATTCTTTCCCCCTCTAATCTTAGCACCTTTACTCTTAAGGAAATATTAAAGGCTCTGTCAAAAAGGAGATTGACTGAAGTAAAGATTCCTATCTGAAGCCAAATAAATAACTTTTTTTAAACTATAAAAATAATGTCTCTGGAAAGACACACAAGAAATCCATGAGTAGTTGCCTTCAGGGAGGTGGACTTAATGGCCTGAATGTAGGAATGGGAGGTAAACTTTATACTTCTATACCTTTTGCATTTTTACTGTGTGTGTGTATATTTTCTCTTTAAAAGATAATTCATTTTTTTTGCTCAGATAATTCATTTTTAATGATCATATAAAAGTGGTTAATATGCCATTTGTTAGTAAAAGAAAGTCACCAAGTTATTAGTTTGGGCCTCCTATTACTATAACATTTCTTTTAGACAACAAAATTCCTTGAACAGTCACTTGATTATGTTTGGGAAATAAGCATGTAAATATCTCTCTGACATTTTAGCTTTTTCCCCTTCTCAAATAGAATTACATTGGAGTATATTGGTAATATAGTAGTCAAATCAGATATGATGGTAGTTTTAGGAAAATAGTGACTTAAGGGTATGCAACTGGGCCAAATAATTCATGAGATAACTTCTGGCAGTAAGATCTGTGATTCTCCAGTCCTATGAGTCCTGATTCCTAGAACCTAGACCAGTGATCCTCTACTCTGACTATGCATTAAAATCACCTGCTGAATGACTATATATATATATATATATATATATATATACATACACACACACATATATATATACACACACACATAAACATGTATATACATATTTGTATATACATACAGACACACATACTGGTGCCAGGACCCTCCTGTAAACCAATTAAAATGGAGTCTCTAGGGGTGGAGCATGGGTATTTTTTTAAAAGCTTCCCCCAGTAATTATAATGTGCACCAAGGTATGGCCTAGAGCAAGGATATTAATCTGATACATGAATGAAATAAAAACAAGAAACTTTTAATGAATACTTTCTGTATCCTAGGCCCCATCATCCTCTTTGGAAAATTCAGAGAATCCATTTGATTCAGTGATAAATTCACAGTTACTATATGATTCTGTGAAAGCCCAAGCTTGCCAGATGAATGTTTGCCAAAAGGAAGTGAAATCTAAATATAAACTAATACTCCTAAACAGCTTCATGGCTCAGCAAAAATCTTTCAGCACTGTATGTGCCTGGCACTGTGAGAGATATAAGAGAAATCTGTTTTAGTGTTTCCTCACAAGAAATTTGCATTGTAATTAAAAAGACAAGACTGAACTTGTGACCCTCTGATCAAATCAGTTCTACCAAACCATGTTCCTAAAATGTTGTGAATTGGTTGACATTCCAAAATTGGGAGGTTTTGCATAAAACTCCGAGCTTCTGCATCCTCTTGAGAAATTGGAAGATCTGACAGTTTGAGGTTCATGAGCCATTCCCAATGGCAGCATTTGTCTGGAGCTGAGCTGGGAATCCCCCTTTAGATGAGGCCTGTGCTGTTGAGTTTGTCACAGTGTCCTAACTCCCTGTTGCTCTCTGATACTGATGTCAGCTGCCAGGCATTTACCACTTATATTTTTACGATAAAGTCCAGAGGAAAGTAAAATATTTTTTGATCCTTACTTTTATCAAATGTAGAATAACAGAAGATAGAGCAAGATATATAAGACATATTCCTTTGAGAAAATAAAGACTGAAAACAAAAAAATAACCAAAAAATGTTTTTAATTATAAAAATATATAAATATAAATAAAAATTTTTAAAAATTCAAGAAAGACAATTATATCAGATTCTCTGTGCTTACATCCTAGTCCCTGTATGCACCTGAATCTATGACCCATGATCTACACTGTTTATATATTCAATATCTATCCAAATAAAAAACTATATGGCTAAATGCAAGCAGTCTAAAATCATACAGGGATTCTATTCCAAGCTACCAACTCACCGGCCCTGATCCTACTTTATGGCCCCTGTGCCTCAGGTTGACCTCCATCTATACAAAGGGGGTGGTAACAGTACCACCTCACAAGGTTGATTTGAGGATTGAACATGATAACATTAGTTAACGTGGTATCTGGTACCCAGTGACAGCCCTCTAAATGTCAGCTATTTTTATCCTGTTCACGAAGTGCCAAGGGATGATTTAAGGAGGAGGCAAAGTGAGCTGTTGGGGAAGCTATTGTAGAAGAGGTGAACTGACTAAGAGGAGTGGAAGATGTAGCTTGTCCAGGTGGAGAAAAGACAGGGCAGTAAAGACCTGAGCAAGGGCTCAGAGAAGTGGTGAATGGGGCCTGGATATCTAAGCCTTACAATTGTAAGACAACTGCACTGGAGTTTTCCTCAGGTTTTAATTTTAAAATCTAAAGACTTTACTGGCCCCTGCTTCATGATACACAGTAAGTGACTGTAACAATCACTACATTGATTTTTGGTTTTCCCCACCCACCATTTGGCAAGGATTACACGATTTCAAGAATTCAAACTCTTGAGTATTTCAGAGTTCCATTAAAGATAATTTTAGCTCTCACAATGGGATGCTTGTGCTTGGACACAGCCACCAGCACTACCTCATGACTGCCACTAGGGGGACTAGAACCAAAGGAATCATCATGCTTCTGGGTACAGTATTCTTTTTCCTAAATTCTTACCCAACACTCCATGTTAAATTCTTTTCTCCTTTGATGCATATTTATTATGTGTTTTTAAATATTTTAAAAAATCCAAATACTACTGGAAAATAGGAAATTAAAGAGTCCTATTAACCATCATCCCTACAAAATAGCCACTTATGTTGATAAGATTCTTGTGTGTCCTTCCAGATATTTTCAATTTACATACAAACATGTGTATTATTCTTTTATTTAAACCCATTATTTGTCCCCTGACTACCACTCTGACTTTATCTCCTACCATTCTTTGCCTGCTATGAAGACTATATTCTAGATCTTCAAACTTACCAACCTGTTCCAGCCTCAGGACCTTTGTGCTCACTACATCATCTTCCTAGACCACTCTCTTCTCAAGTTATCCTCATTCAGTATCAGTTCATATGTCACTTCCTCAGAGAGGTGTTTTGTGACACCCATCAAGTAACTATTCCCCAGCCCAAGTCACTCTGCATCACCATGTTTTACTTTCTCCTATCACGATTTGAAATTACCTTGTTTTTGTGCTACTCACTACTAAAATGTAATCTCCGTGATAGCAGGAACTTTGGCTGCCTTATTTGATTCCATATCACTAGTATGTAGAACATAAATTAGGGACCCAAAAGTACTGTTAGTTGAATAAATAAATGAAAGAGTGCTGTACATACTATTCTGCAACTTTTTTTTCACTTAATGTATCTTGTACAAGTTGTATTTTACTTAGTGTGGATAAGCTTTATTTTATTTCATTCATATTCTTAATTTTTTTAATTTGTCAATTACAATGTGTCGATTTCTGGTGTACAGCATAATTTCCCAGTCATGCATATATATATACTAATTTTTAAATTTAATTTCTTTTAGGTTAGATATTCAGAAGCCTCAGAAATAATGTAAAAAAATATTCAGTGAAAAGTCTCACTTCCACTTCTATCCACCATCTACTTAGTTCCCACTCAACCAGGTAACCATTTATATTACTTTATTGTGCATTCTTTATACAAATATACACATACATCTATATTTTATTCTTATGTCTTCTCTTTTTTCACAAAACAGTAGTGTGTTACTTATATTGTTCTATACCTTCATTCTTGGCTGCATGTTATTCATAATTTATATGGATTTATAATTTATTTTGTTCAATTCTCTATTAATTGACTTTTGGTTATTTTCAATTTTTATTATTGTAATCAATGTTGCAATAATCATTTTTATGCTTGATGATGAACAATGGAATAAATTCCTGAAAGTGAAATGACTTAATCAAAAGATACATGTATATTAGGTTGAGAAAGATCTTAACAAATTTCCCTCTAAGAGAGTTGCCTCAATTTCTGTTCCCACTAGCAGTGTACAAGGGCACCAACTTTTCCACACACCCTCTCCAAGTCCTAAATTTTATAGACTTGAAAATGTTTGTCAATCTGATGGATGAAAAACATTGTTTTTATTTTCATTTCTGTAAATATGAATGAAGTTGAATACTTTTTCATATTTTAAAAATAGCCTTATTGATATATGTCATATACCATATACTTCACCCATTTAAAGTATATAAGTTAATGGTTTTTAGTATATTTACAACATCAGCACAATTGTACAGATGTGCAACCATCACTACAATTTTAGAGCATTTACATCACCTCAAAAAGAAACCTATACCCTTTCAATATCACTCCTCTATCCCCCCATTACCCTCAGCCCTATGAAACCACGAATCTACTTTCTGTCTCTATAGATTTGCCTTTTCTGGATATTACATATGAATGGAATTATATAATATATATAGTGGGTTTTTTTGTGACAGACTTCTTTCACTTAACTAGATTTCAAGATTCATTCATGTAGCATGCATTGGTACTTCATTCCTTTTGATGGGCAAATAATATTCCACTATATGGATATGAATTTTAAAATCCATATTGTCAGTTGATGGACATTTGTGCTGTTTCCAGCGTGTTTTTTTTTTTAACAACATAAAATTTTACAGTAGGCAAGGGCCTTAGAATTATGAAGATGAGACAACACTTAGCAAACAGTCTCCTTAATTACTATAACTAAGAGTCCGTTCTGATGGGTAAAACATTAGGCTAGGAAGCACAACACTAAAAACACCACCCTTGCCACAGGAGGGTTTTCTGTGTAATTTTAATGTTTTTCTTCTTTGAGTCTTAGTTTCTGTATTAGTCAGTTCAGACTGCCATAACAAAATACCATACACTGGGTAGCTTAAACAACAGGAATTTATTTCTCATAGTTCTGGAAGCTGGAAAGTCTATGATCAAGGTGTCAGCCAATTTGGTTCCCTGGTAAGGGACTTTCTTCTGGCTTGCAGATGACCACCTTCTCACTGACCTCACATGGCAGAAAGAGGGAGCCCTGGCCTCTTCCTCTAATAAAAAGTCTTCCTGTAAGGACACTAATCCCACCATGGAGGCTATACCCTTACGACCTCATCTAAACTTAACTACCTCCCAAAGGCCTCACTTTCACATACCGTTACACTGAGGGTTTGGGCTTCCATGTATGATTCTGGAGGGACTCAAATATTCAGTCCATAATAGTTTCCCAAATGTAAACTGACTTCTACCTACACATCTACTAAGGAAGAGTAAAATGGCATCAAGCTCTTTGAATTTCTTGGGGACATGTTTACCAACTCATATAAAACAACTGTGCTCTTTAAGGAAAAAAACAAATAAATGGATACTTTCTACATAGTTCCTGTGGAATATATACCTCAAATATCAATTATTCCCTGATATATCTACCCTTAAGTTCTTATCACAGACTAAAGCAAGCAATCTGGCTTATAAATACATAATTTTCTAAGTAAGGTAATTTAAATGCAATAAGCTTTTACCTGGAAGACAGTCTATGAAGTATCACAAAATGAGGAACCACAGGCCATGCCTAGTAGATTTCATAGAATTGTGTTATAGTGTTTCTCAATACTGATATCTTGGATAATACAGAGTGAAGACTATCTCACACAATGTAAGACATTTAACATTCCTGGTGCTCCAAACTAATAACTGCCAATAGTGGTCTCCAGTTATTGTGACCATGCAAAATACCCTCATATATTTCCACGCAGTGCATAGAGGAGAGGCAATACTGATGAAATCTTCTAGTCCAGCTCCTGCATTTGATAACTGAGGAGCCTGGGGTCTAGGCCTAGAGAAGTCACCAAGCCCAGTGACCTGACTTCTTCCCAAGTGTTCTTTCCACTGCTGCATGTAATAAACTCCTTGCTCTCACTACTCAAGATTAAAGGAGGAGCAGTCTCCATCGGAATCTCACCCTCATCTCTCCACATCTTTCTTTTTTTAACTTTTTTATTGAGTTATAGTCATTTTACAATGTTGTGTCAAATTCCAGTGTAGAGCAAAATTTTTCAGTTATACATGAACATACATATATTCATTGTCACATTTTTTTTTGCTCTGAGCTACCACAAGATCTTGTATATATTTCCCTGTGGTATACAGTATAATCTTGTTTATCTATTCTACATTTTGAAATCCCTTTCCCCACATCTTTCTTCCCTTTCTCTCCATCCCTTTTTTCTCACTTTGCAACTCAGTAGATTCAAGAATGGAATTAAACTAGTTCATTCATTTATTTTAACAAATATTCATTGGACACCTAATGTTTCTGGCTCTGGGCTAGAGGCTGGGAATACAGTGGTGAACAAAACAGGCATGACCTCTACCCTTGTGGGTAGAGTGAAAGAGAGGGACAATTTTAAAGTACAATAAATATGTATAAATATGTAATTACAAATTGTGATAGTGGCAGAAATGAAAAGAACCTAGGGAGACTCTAATTTCGAATTGAGACACCAAGGAATGCCTCTGAAAGGAAGTAACATTTAAGATAGTGCCTGAAGGTGAGTAGGAGTTAACCAGGGAATACAGCTGAGCCAAGTCCCTGAGCAGGAGGGAGCTGGGAAAGGAGACTTGGGTCTCTGGGACATCATCATAATGAGCTGGGGCAGAGTCAGAAGACAATGCTGGAGGATTAAGAGGGATGCAGGACCTTTCTGGCCACAAGGAGCAGTCTGGTTGCCTATGGAGAGAAAGGGAAAGGTCATAAAGAATCTTCCTGGGATGATAGAACTATTCCATATCTTTGTATTGTGATTTTTTTTTTGAGGGAAGTAATTAGGTTATTTATTTTTATAGGAGGTTCTGGGGATTGAATCCAGGACCGTGGGCATGCTAAGCATGTGCTCTGCCACTTGAGCTATATCCTCTCCCATTCCGTATCTTGACTGGAATGGTGGTTAGACAGTTGTATTCATTTAAAAACTCATCAAAATGCAAGTTAATATTTGTGTGTATCACTGTATGTACACTTTACCTTCATTGAAAAATAATGACCACTGTGACTGCAGTTACTTAAGTGAAGCAGGTTCACAGTTCAAACTACATGAAGTTTGAGGTTATGGAAATTAAAAAAAAAAAAAAAAAAAACCTAAGGCCCAGAAAGATTAAGTTAGAGTCTCTCAGGCCTCAGAGTACCATTTACTTCATTTAAAACTTCTTTGCCAGGGGTGTGGGTGGTATAGCTCTGTGGCAGAGCGTGAGCTTGGCGTGAAGGAAGTCCTGGGTTCAATCTCCAGTACCTCCGTTAAAAAAATTAAACGAGCAAAAAACTAAGTATTAAAAAAAATTCCGTGCTCTAAAAAAACAAGCAAACAAAAAAACCCTTCCCTGCCCTAAAAGAGAAAAAGGAACAAAGGAAGCCCATTAAGAAATACATGATAGCTTCTACATAGCGCCTGTGGAATATACGCTCTAAATATCAGTTATGCCCTAATGTATCTACCATTGAGTTCTTATCACAGACTAAATCAAACAATCTGACTTATAAATAAAATATATTAACTTAAATGCAAAGATCATCTGCCTGGAAAGTTAAGAACTGGGCATCCCAGCACTCTCCAAAAGAGCCTTTGGGTGGGGCTCCATTACATATTAGAATCAGCTGACTAGGTTTACAAATATTAATGCCTAGGTCCAACCCCCAGAAATTCCATTGTAATTAGACTGAGGTGCTGCCCCAGCATCCTGATTTTTAAGAGCTCCCCAGAGAGAAGCCAAGATTGAAAATCAGTGCCTGCCCAGTTCCACCTGGATTCCATTCTTCTGTCTTTAAAATGACGACCTTCAAAGATTTACTGATCATTTTGCATAATAAGGGTTCTTTGGATTATTTAAAGTAAACTTTAAAATGCTACATTAAGATTTAGATATCAGAACCCTCCCAATCCCCAGGTCTTACTTTAGTCTTAGTGCTGACGTGGAATCAACCAGCTCCCCACCTCTGCTTTTGGGACATCTGCCCTCTGGATATAACTCTCCTATGGTTCAGTGTCCCCTTCCTCTTGACAAGGCCCTGGGCTTTCTCTTAGGCGTGTTTTCTTATTGACCCTCTTCCAGCTGACTTGGTTCAAGTTTTGTGTCTCCTATATCCAGCTCCCTTTGGTCTGAGGGGGAGGGAATGTGAGAGAAAAGAACAAACCTCCTCCTCCACCCTCTTTGTCCTGCAGGTCTGATGGGAGAGTAGGGGGTGCAAATCCCAGTTTGATGGGCTGTCCTGAGCCCATTTGAGCCTCAGGCAAGGCCTCTTTTCATCCCATTGTTTTTTTGTTTTGTTTTGTTTTTAGGTATAACGTTTGCCCCTCAACCCCTGCTAAAAAAAATGTCTCCCAGAACTTGTCGGGGATTTTCTGAAACTGTCTCATTTCCACCACATGTGTACAGTGTGCTCAGAGAGTTCACTGCAGTGCTCATTTGTTTTCCTTTTTATTTCCTTTTTCTTTGATTTTTCTTTTTGTTGTTGTTGCAATACTCATTTGTTGCCCACTTACCAGGTGTCTTGGGCACATCTCCAAGTAACAGTGTTTAATTTACAGAAAGTCCTTAAAACACATTCAACTGGTTACAGTTCTTTTCTTCCTCTAACGAAAAGCAGAGGCACTGTTTGAGAATACGAATTATAAAATGGTGAAGTCCTATGGTATAAGACTGTTACAAAATATCCTTTTGAATATGTAAATATGAAGATTGTGAATGAAAAATACTGCAAACCATACCAGTAAACAAAGAATGCTGAAGCCATCAAGTCATCAGCCGCTGCTGCCACCTCCCACAGTGAAGACAAGCCTGCAGCCTGGCCTCTGCAGCCACTCACAATGGTGCACTCTGAGCAGACTCAGAATAATAAAGGACAAGATACTGGACCTACATAGCTAGATGCTTGTCAAAGGAATGAATTCAATGAGCCCAAATGTTTGCTTCCTCCCATACATAGAAAAGCACTAAATTCTTTAACTTGAGATGCCTGTTTTTCTTTAGATAACAGGTAATCTTTTATTGTTCCAACTACCTGATCTTTGTTGTAAAGCTCCTATATATCCTAGCTCCTCCCCTACCTCTTCAGAGCAGTCCCTCAGAGCGCTCTGAGAGGCTGTCATCCTGGTTCAAGTCCTCCCACCAAATAAAACATAACTCTCCAATTTTAGGCTGCGTATTTATTTCAGTCGACAAGATAATGCACATTTCCTAACTTTAAAAATTCACCAAGAATTACATGATTTCAAAGCTGGGAAGCTGAGTCAGTTGCAGACATTGTTGTTACTTGAGCTGCTAAACAAAAATTATTTCACCACAGACTGTGGTTCAAATTAGTCTTGGAAAACATGACATTTGAATTGAGGTGAGATCTTCAGGAGCATAGACGTTTAAAACAAAATGATCCTGTGTCCAAGTCTTCTAAACATGAGTGTGTTTCCCCATCTGGACTGTGAGTTGCTGAAACTCAGGATCTTGCCTCATCTCAGCATCCCCTCCCCCAACGAAGCACAGAATAGGTGTTCAACAAATCTATGTTGTATGCTTAAAGGAGAGTGCTTCAGTTCACATGGTAATATGCCTTGCTGAAGTAATGAGGTGGTAAAAGATCTTCTTACTGGAAACAAATTACAGAGAATTAAGAAGCAAGAATCTGACTCTGGTTATCTTGCCCTGTCCAGGGAGAGGAACACTATTTCTCCCACAGAAGTCTCTTGTCTTGGAGGACACTGGGAGCTCATTGTCTACTTTCTATTACCTGCCTTGCCCAGTGAATGCTAAGGGAAGGAAGGACTGAAAGGAATATAAGGAGGAACCCAGGTTTTAGGGCCAGGGTCTTCAAACTGAGTACTTGAAATATTTCCCAAGGCATGTAGCTACATAGAATTTTAAGAAAATTCTATCCCCAGGCCCTCCACTGTACCTGTCCATAGCATGCCTCAGACTGTCCTTCCCCATTTCCCCTTCACAACAGCATTTCTCCTGCCTTACAAAGAAAAGACTCCCCACCTCCATCCTAAACATCACTGTAATGTAACAATGTCCCAAGCATGAGTACATCTAAGATGCCATACAAATAGACCATTGGAAGTGGCCCCTTTAATGTTTCATCAAGGTGCTGTATATCCTCCTTAGCTTCCAGCCCTCCCCAGACTTAAACATATTTCAGTCCAAGGTGCATCACTGATTTATAAATGGGGTGTTTCTCCCTGGGATATTCTGAAATCATTGCGGACAATGAGAGTGGTGGTGTTGCAAGAAAATGGAGCGTGAGAAGATGGCCATGTCCCAGGTCTCAGGCGAGTCCCTGGGACATGCCCCATCAGGTGAGGCTCCTTGGCTTCATTCAGGAAAGAATTCAAGAGAGAGCCATAGTAGAGTGAAAGTAGATTTATTAAGGGAGTGCATAGACAGAGGGTGGCCAGAGAGGCCACAAGGAGTGGAGGTGTTCAGTTTAAAGTAAAAGTAGATACACACTCTATACAGCACAGGCCATCTTCAAAGATGAGAGAGAGGGAGAGAATCAGAGACAGAGACAGAGAGCAAGTGCCAGGGCAGGCGAGAAGTGGCCCCAGAGCATGGTGTTGTCTAGGAAATTGAGGTTGGCCACAAGATGTGGGGAGGTGTAGATCCAGGAATTGGGCCATCACCCAATTTTTGATCTTAGCAAGTGGGAGGATTATTCCAACTACTTTGGGAAAGGGCCCAGGAATTGGGCCACTGACCAATTTTTGACCTTTTATGTTTAGCCTCAGAACTGTCATGGCACCTATGGGAGTGCTGTTTAGCATGCTAATACATTTCAGTGAGCATATAATGAAGCTAAAGTTCTACTGAAAGTTGAATCTTTTGCCATTTGGGCCTCAAGGTCCACTGAGAGTTGAATGTTCTGCCATCTTGAGCCTAACCAGGTTTTAATCAGCTTTTGTCCTATCCTAAGTTGCTGTGTCATTCCTTTACGGGTTGCGTCCTGCCCCCTTCCCTCCTCTCTCAGTGATGATTCTTGTTTAACAACCTCATTTTTTTAATCCTTCAACTGTTGTTCAAGAATGCGCTGTTCATAAAAGAAAGTCTGGGGAAAGCGAAGAGAACTTCAGTAAGAATTATTGAAAGACTTTAAATAGCTTTTATTATAAATTTAAGTTTTAAAAATTCTCATATACTACAGCACTGATCCTCAGGATATGTCATTAGCTGGGAAGAAAACACAATTGATTCGCTGAAGCAGTACAGGTTAGTAAGGCTGATTCTTTTAAATATAAATACAAAGTTTCCTCGGAGTACCAAATTTTTCAAGAGTTTTTGACATTGGATAAAACCCATAGATAAACATTTTATATAATTTCTTTTGGATTCTGTGTGGATTATTAAATGCCATAGTTATAGCATGTTTTATTAAATCACATCCAAAATATTTATTACTTTACAATAGACCATCTGTTAGTTTTCTATATTGCATGAAAAGTTACCATTGTTACCCAAAAACTGGGTTCATCTCTTGTTGGGTGTTGAGGCAAAAGACACAACCAAGCCAAAGAGCAGGAGAAAAAGGATTTACTACTTGCTGCAAGTGAGGAGAACACTAGAGGTCTTTCCCAAAGCAGTGTCTCCTTGAAGAGCCAAATTACGGAAATTTTAAGCTAAAGAAACAATGCATATTCATGAAGGGGCTTGAGCAGAAGAGAATTTAGTATAGAACTGGGGCAAAGGTTGCCAGAATCCAACCTTTAGTTGAATGAAGTCATGAGGGTCCAGAATGGTGAACATCATGATTCCTTAGGTTCAGACCAGTCTGGGGTCTTAGCAAGTATTTACCATCCTCCAGCTGGGTAGGGGTCTTAAGTCCTGCAGAACTCAATGTCTGATTGTTATATGTGTATATCCCTTGAGGAGGAACTAGGACTATATTTATTGTTGAACTATTATTTCTTGACTGCTTTTTTCTTTTTTCCTGCATTCCCTCACTTCCCTTATGATCATTCTTACTGAGACCTGTTCAAGGGCAAGCACTGTGGCCAGGCTTAGATTATAAAATGGCTTAGGCCAAAAATGACTTCTCTTTTTTTTCTTTCATTTTTGAAATGGGGAGGTAATTAGGTTTTTGTTTATTTATTTTAATGGAGGTACTGGGAATTGAACCTAGGACCTTGTGCATGCTAAGCATGTGCTCTACCACTGAGCTATACCCTCCCTGCTTCAAAAATGACTTCTCTTATGTCAAAAAAGCCATGCCTAGTCCTCCTTCCCCAGAGACCCCCTACCCTATCTGCTTATACTGTGAACCACTAATTTAGAAGCTCAAAGCAATATATATATATTATTGCAGTTTCCACAGATCAGGAGTCCTGGCAGGGTTTCACTGGATCCACTACTCAGGTTCTCAGAGGCTGCAGTCAAGGTATAGTCTGGGGGTCTAATCTCATCTAAGGATGGGAATCCTCTTCTAGCTCACTAATGGTTGCCAGAATTTAGCTTGGTTGTAGGACTGAGGTCCCAGCTTTCTTGCTGGCTGTCAACTGGGTCCACTCTCTGACCCTAGAGGCCCCTTCAGTTCCTTGGTGGCCCTCTCATAAGCACTGTCAAAACATAGGAGCTTCTTCAAAGCCAGAAAGAGACTCACCAGCCAGCTAAAACAGGCTTACAGAATTTAACATAAAAAGTGGAATAGCTATCCCATCATATTCACAGGCCCCACCTATACTCAAGAGATGATAGAAGGTACACCAGGACAGGAATCTTGGGGGACATTCTAGAATTCTGCCTACCACACCATCTTCATCTTATTTCTACTTTTGGAATGTTTGATATTTTCTGCCTCCTATTACCAAAACAAAATCATATTTTAGTGGCTGGAACAATGGATTAATTTTTAGCATTAGATAACTTTTTCTTTTTGCTAAGCACATAGGAAATACGATGATGGTGTCCAGAAAAATTAATAGAATAATTTCTGGATTCATGTTTAATTAACAGAATCATTTCATAATCCTTATTTAACTATTCCTAAAAAGCAAATACTAGAGACGATTATGCACACATCAGTATGCTTAGGAATGCCACATCTTTTATCATATCTCTAACTTTATAAATAACATAATTTTAGTTGTACACTATATTGCATTATTGTAAATAAAGTAATGAAAGCCTTAGATTTAGGATCATGTTTTATCACTTATAATTTTAAAAAGATTAATTTATATTAGACCAAAGGTAATTTAATCTTATTTGGCTACTTTAAGTGACCTATGTTATATGCTACACCCTTATAATTTTTTTCTTAATCAGATTTATCATATCTGAATCAACAGCTAATGAACCCACAACATCAGGGGGATAATTTTGTTTCAGAAAGTAGTATGCTTCCTAGGATGAGGTATTGGCTGTCTGGGAATTTTACCAATTACTGCAGGTGATACTTAACAGTCATAGTTATTTTCCTTCCATAAAAAAAGATAGATTAACTGTGATTTTAATTATTTACTTTATTTCTTTACCACTTTTATCGTGGATATAGGTGATCATTTATTAACTTAGTTATTTGGTAGATTCACAGTCCAACTAGCTTTTATTTTAATTACGATTACAACGGATGTATTTTAAAATCCCACCTACCACAAAAAAAAGTTTTCTCATATACATTCTACAAATACTTAATAAAAAGCCTTTTATGTAAATGATAAACAGTATATTCCCCAAGTTCTATATGATCAGGAACTATATATCTCTTGTCCATGTTTATATTCTATTATGTGTCACATTGTGCAATATTTGTGGATACTTCATAGTATTGATTAAATGATTGGTTGAAGACTAAATACAAAGATAACTAATATCCTTAAAGAGCTTAATACCAAATAAGTGAAATAATACAAATGTACAAATAACTATTACAGTTCTGGATGTGTAAAATAAAAATATCATGTACCAGTTTCTATAGAAATAAAGATAAATATTTAAAAATGAAAGTAAGTGAAGATTTCAAGGAGAAGTAATACTTGTGGTGAAGTGGATTAAAAAGTAGGACTCAATAAAGTTTTAAATCAAACATATTTGGTATTATTTGAACTTATAAAAATAAGTGGTAACATCAAAAAGTTCAGTGAAGTATCAGAGGGCCCCATATAAGAGGTGTAAGTGGCAGAAGTATTTCCATGAAAACATTATCACCTGGATTTCTGTCCATCTCTGAATTCTTCAGGAGCTGGGATAATAATTATAATGTACTTTGGTTATGTTTAGAGGTCTTTCCTGTGTCTTTGAACTTGAGCTAGTGCCCTCTTCAGAAATCCCCAAGGTAAGTACAAATCTTCTGCACCAATATTTCCTCAGAGGGGAAGCTATTACCATGGAACCTCACTTACTAACCTGAAATTAGCCCGTTATATTTACCATGTAACCACAGAGAAATTTCTGCCACATGAATGCTAGGAAAAATCATTAGACTATAGCAAATCATTCTGATTTATACCATTATCTCTCAGGTATGGAAAAGTATTTTGAGGGAGTAAATACTGTTCAAGGGGCTTCCCAGCATTAGGAATTGGTAGCCATAAAAGAGAATATTAATTCATCTTTTCTCTGTTGAGCTTCTGTCTCTTCCTTTGAGGCATTAGTACAAATACTTACTTGGCTATATGAAGTTATACAGTTATGATTCATTCAAAAACATTTATTGAGTTCTAGGCCTATATGCTAGACATTAGGTAAAAAATCTGAAGCCAAAAGTGAAAAAAATAGATGGTTGTATCCTTACAGAGTGGAAAAGAGGTTACATTTATTCAAGTTCTTATAACAGTATCAATCTATTTTATATATTTTTATAGTAGTTTATAAAATGTTATGTAGTTTATATAGAGTATAAGTGTTTTGATAATTATCACATTGCACATTAACATAATTTTTTGATGAGAAAGACTTTCTGATGGAAAGTAAATCTAATTCTACTGATTAATTTATAATGAAGACTAGCTTTACTACTTAGATTATGTGGTGAGTATTTTCCTTTTTTTAAATTTTTCTTCATACTGAAGTATAGTTGGTTTACAATTTCATGTTAGTTTCAGGTATACAATAAGGTGATTCAATTATACATATATATTCTTTTTCATATTTTTTCCATTATAAGTTATTATAAGATACTGAATATAGTTCCCTCTATTATACAGTAGGTCCTTGTTGTTTATTTATTTTATTTATAGTAGTGTGTATATGTTAATCCCAAACTCCTAATTTATGCCTCTCCCTCACTCCTTTCCCCTTTAGTAACCATAGTTTGTTTTCTGTGTCTATGAGTGTATTTCTGGTTTGTGAATAAGTTCATTTGTATCATTTTCTTTTTGGATGCCACATATAAGTGATAGCATGTATTTGTCTTTGTCTGATTTACTTCACTTAATATGATAATCTCTAGGTCCACCCATGTTGCTGCAAATGGCATTATTTCATTCTTTTTTATGACTGAGAAATATTCCATGTGTATGTGTGTGTGTGTGTATGTGTGTATATATATATATATATATTATATATATGTGTGTGTGTGTTTGTGTGTATATATATATGCACCACATCATCTTTATCCAATCATCTGTCAGTGGACATTTAGGTTGTTTCTATGTCTTGGCTATTGTATATAGTGCTTCTGTGAACACTGGGGTGCATGTATCTTTTCAAATTAAGAGTTCCCTCTGGATGTATGCCCAGGAGTGGGATTGCTGGATCATAAGTCTGTTTTTAGCTTTTTAAGGACTCTCCATTCTGTTTTCCATAATGGCTGCACCGAACAACACTCCCACCAACCGTGTAGGAGGGTTCTCTTTTCTCCACATCTTCTCCAGCATTTATCATTTGTGGACTTTTTGATCATGGCCGCTCTGACTGGTGTGAGGTGATACCTCATTGTAGTTTTGATTTGCATTTCTCTGATAAGTAGCGATATTGGGCATTTTTCACATGCCTATTGGCCATTTGTATGCCTTCATTAGAGAATGGTTTGTTTATGTCTTCTACCCATTTTTGGACTGGGTTGTTTTGTTTTGTTTTTTAGTTATTAAGCTGTATAAGATGTTTGTTTATTCTGGAAATTAAACCCTTGTTGGTCTCATCATTTGTAAATATTTTCTCCCATTCTGTGGGTTGTCTTTTCACTTTTATTTATGGTTTCCTTTGCTCTGAAAGAGCTTTCAGGTTTAATCAGGTTTTATTTGCTTATTTTTGCTTTTATTTCCATTACTCTAAGAGACAGATAAAAAAAAATATTGCTTTGATGTATGTCAAAAGAGTATTCTGCCTATGTTTTCCTCTAGGAGTTTTAAAGTATCCAGTCTTACATTTAGATCTTTAATCCATTTTGAGTTTTTTTTTAATATGGTGTTAAAGAATGTTCTAATTTCATTTTTTTACATAAAGCTCTCCAGTTTTCCCAGCACCACTTCCTGAAGAGATTGTCTTTTCTCCATTGTATGTTCTCACCTCCTTTGTCATAGATTAATTGACCATAAGTGTGTAGGTTTATTTCTGGACTTTATATCCTGTCCCATTGAGCTATGTGTCTGTTTTTGTGCCATTACCATACTGTTTTGATTACTTTTGCTTTGTAGTATAGTCTGAAGTCAGGGAGTGTGATTCCCCTAACTCCTTTCTTCTTTCTGAAGATTGTTTTGTGTATTTGGGGTCTTTTGTATTTCCATACAAATTAAATTTTTGTTTGTTTTAGTTCTGTGAAAAATGTCATTGGTAATTTGATGGGGATTGTATTGAACCTGTAAACTGCCTTGGGTAGTATGGCCATTTTAACATTATAGATTCTTTCAGTCCAAGAACATGATATATCTTTCCATCTGTTTGTGTCATCTTCAATTTCTTTCATCAACTTCTTGTAGTTTTCAGAGTACAGGTCTTTTGCCTCCATAGGTAGGTTTATTCCTAGGTATTTTATTCTATTTAATGCAATGGTAAATGGGATTGTTTCCTTAATTTCTTCAATTTCTTTCTTTCTGATATTTCATTGTTCATGTATAGAAATACAAGAGATTTCTTTATGTTAATTTTGTATACTGAAACTTTACTGAATTCATTGATGAGGTCTAGCAGTTTTCTTGTAGCCTCTTTAGTATTTTCTATGTATAGTATCATGTCATATGCAGTGACAGTTTTACTTCTTCTTTTCCAGTTTGGATTCCTTTTATTTCCTTTTCTTCTCTGATTGCTATGTCTAGGACTTCCAAAACTATGTTGAATAAAAGTGGCAAGAGTAGGCATCCTTGTTTGTTTTGTTCCTGATCTTAGAGGAATTGCTTTCAGCTTTTCACCATTGAGTATCATGTTAGTTGTCAGTTTGTCATATATGGCCTTCATTATGTCCACTTTCTAGAGAGTTTTTATCATAAATGTTTGTTCAATTTTAATCAAAAGCTTATTCTGCATCTATTTAGATGATCATATGGTTTTTATTCTTCAATTTGTTAATGTGGTGTATCACACTGACCTGCTGATATTTAAAAATTCTTGAATCCCTGGAATAAATCCCACTTGATAAAAGCGTATGATCCTTTTAATGTATTGTTGGAGCTGGTTTGCTAGTATTTTGTTGAGGATTTTTGCATCATAAGTGATATTGGCCTGTAATTTTCTTTTCTGTGATATCTTTGTCTGGTTTTGGTATCAGTGTAATGATGGCTTCATAGAATGAGTTTGGAAGTGTTCCTTCCTCTACATTTTTTTGGAATAGTTTCAGAAGGATAAGCATTAACTCTTCTCTAAAGGCTTGGTAGAAATCACCTGTGACACCATATGGTCCTGGACTTTTGTTTGTTGGGAGTTTTTAAATTACTGATTTGATTTCAGTCATGGTAATAGGTCTGTTCATATTTTCTATTTCTTCTTGGTTCAGTCTTGGGAGATTGTGCCTTTCTAAGAATTTATCCATTTCTTCTAGGTTGTCCATTTTATTGGTATATAGTTGCTCATAGTACCCTGTTATGATCCTTTATGTTTCTGTGGTGTTGGTTGTAACTTCCTTTTCATTTCTGATTTTACTGATTTAGGCCATCTCCCTTTTTTTATGATTAGTCTGGCTAAAGGTTTATTAATTTTGTTTGTCTTTGCGAAGAACCAGCTTTTAGTTTCATTGACCTTTAAAAAAATTTTTTTAGTCTCTGTCATTTATTTTGGCTCTGATCATTATGGTTTCTTTCTTTCTACTATCTTTGGGTCTTGTTTGTTCTTTCTCTAGTTGCTTTGGGTTGTTTATTTGAGATTTTTCTTATTTCCTGAGGTAAGCTTGTATTGCTATAATCTTCCCTCTTAGAACTGTTTTTGCTATGCCAAATCACAAAAGAACAAAAGGAGAGGGGAAAAGGACCTACAAAAACAAATCAAAAACAATTAACAAAATGGCAGTAAGAGCATACATATCAATAATTACCTTAAAAGTAAATGGCTTAAATGCTCCAACCAAAAGGTATGAATGGATACAAAAATAAGACCCATATATTTGCTGCCTATAAGAGACTCACTTCAGATCTAGAGACACATACAGACTGAAAGTGAGGAGATGGAAAAAGGTATTCCATACAAATGGAAACCAAAAGAACGCTGGAGTAGCAATACTTATATCAGTATTATGTTTGGATTCCTTTTTCTTTTTTGTGTGTATGTCTATTATAGATTTTTGGCTTGAAATTATGTGGTGGACATTTTCTAAATGTATATTGACTAATAGCATAGCACTAACCACATGTGGCTATTGAGCAGTTTAAGTGTGGCTAAAGTAGCTGAGAAATTGAATTTTTAATTTTAAATGTAAAAACCAAAGCAGTGCAAATTTTATGATAGAAAATATTGTGTTGTATTGAATTCAACAATATTTAATATTCTAACCTTTCTTTACTAGATTAAACAAAGTGCCTCTCATAGACACTTGGGTACAATTGGTAGTTAGTTGGTAAGTCTTGCTAACCTCACAAAATGAGGAGATGAATGACTAGTCACTAACAAGTCCTTTTGAAAGTCAGGTACTTTCCAGTTCTTTCCTTCCAAAAACCAAAGGAGAAACTAATCAAATTGACAGCTATTAGATAATTAAAAGTAATTTTTGAAAATAGAAAATTATGTGATTTTTGGCATATAACTAAGAAGAAGTTAAAAGAATTGGGTGACATAGCAGTAACAGAAGTGCTTCCATTTATATCTATTTATATATATGGAGAAGGTTTTTCAGAGATGATTGATACTGAACCTGTCCCATTCTAGTAATAACTAATATTACTTCACAGATAGTAAAATAATTGAAAAAAGTTCTTAAAATTTCAATTCATGTCCTTAAGGTATGCTCTTCCAGTAAATTTTTTTCTTAATAATTATTTATCAGAATCATATTAATGTTATGTTGATATGCTGCATAATAATAATAATAGTAAAAATAATAATGGTAGCTCAATTCAGAAGAAATGTTTTTAACATTCAGGGAAAGCTTTTTAAGCAAAATTTCAATTTAAATATATATTATATATATAATTAAATATATATTATAGTACAGAAGTATGATATGTGATCCATAAAAGACTTTTCAAGATTTCTGGTACTGGCCAAGATGGAGTAAGCCCACTATGGACTATCTTTCCCAATGATTACAACTAAGAACTCTGGACAAAAATACAGAAAGCAACTACTTGAGGACTCTTTAAAAGTAAATAGTTGTGAGCAGATTAGGGAGGGGACCCAAAGGTGAAGAAAGACACATACAGGACTGAGTTTCCCATATTTTTTCTTTTTTAATCTCCTGACTTTGACCCAAAGACAGCCATAGCACATAACTGTACAGTTGGCACAGGCTTCGAAAACTCCTAGAGAAATTCTATAGTTTTGATCTGAACACCATGGAAGGGAGTTCCTACAAGCAGGAGAGTATGGAGGAATCCTCCTCCCCACCCCCGCCTTCTGGCCCTACACCAAGGGCAGCCCCAGTCACAAAGCTACACTGTAATGGCAGTAGCATAGTGATTTAAAATTCCAACAAGAAAGTGATCTTTTAGGTCAGAGGGACGGAAGGGACCTTGTGATCTGAATAGTGTCAGGGGACTTCCCATTTCTCTCTTTTATTTCGCTGCTTTGCCCCAAAGTTGTCCCCAATCATGCAGAACTGTGTGGCAGCCTGGCAGCTAAAAAAAACTCATTTTACTAGTTGGAGAACTGAGAAAAGGGGATTCTGGTAGGTGGAGAGTGGGGAAATCTGGATAAGAGAACTGGAGAAAGGACTCCCTTCATTTTGATCAATAAAATAAACCTCTGCCCAGAATGACCAAGAAAAAAGGGAGAAGACACAAATTACCAGTATCAGGAATGAAAGAGGAGATATTACTGCAGACCCTACAGACATTTAAAAGATAATAACAATATAGGCATACCTGCATTTTCAGATAGTTGCTGACATTTTTAGCTACATACTGTTTTTTAGTAAAGTCTGTGATTGGTTTTTTAGAAACAATGTTATTGTACAGTTAATAGACTACAGTATAATGTAAACATAACTGTTAATATGCACAGAGAAACCCAAAAATTCATGTGATTCACTTTATTGCAACATTTGCTTTATTGCGGTGGTCTGGAATGGAAGCCAAAATATCTCCAAGGTATGACTGTACTCCAAACAATTCTATTCCCATAAATTAAATTACTTAGAGAAATGGACCAATTCTTTGAAGGATGCAAAGTACCAAAACTCACACAGCAAGAAATAGATAACCTTCATAGTTCTACATCTATTGAAGAAACTTAATTTGTAGTTAAAAAAGCTCCAACAAAGAAAACTCCAGTCTACAAACATTTAAGGAAGAAATAAATACCAGAACATAGAAGAGAAGAGAATACTTTCCAAATCATTTTAGGAAGCATTTTCCTCAGCCCAAAACCAGAGAAATATATTAGAACAAATTAAAACTACAGATCAGTACCACTAATGAACGTAGATCATTCTACAAAATATTTCAAAATGAATCCAGTAGAAGTTATCCTGTGAATGCAAGGAGGGCTCAACATTCAAAAATCAATCAATGTAACTCACCATTTTAAGAGGCGAAAGAAGAAAAGCCATATGATTATCTCAGTAGGTGCAAAAAAACATTTAAGAAAGTTCAATATCTGTTTATGACAAAACAAACAAAAAAACAACCTCTTGGCAAACTAGGGGTAAACAGAACTTCCTTCTCCTGAGAAAGAACATCGATAAAAAGTTACAGCTAACATCATACATAATAGGAAAGACTGACTGTTTCCTCCTGATATTTGAAGAGGCAGGGATATCTGCTCCCATTTAACATCATATTGGAAATTATAACCAATGCAATAAAGCAAGAACAAGAAAACAAATACAGATTTGAAAAGAAAGAACAAAATTGTCTATTCTCAGACAAATGATTGTTTATATGGACAATACCAAAAAATCTACTAAAAAGCTCCTCAACCTAATAAGTGAGTTTAGCAAAGTCACAGATAAGTAGGATAATATTAAAAAGTCAATTGTATTTTAATATTCTGATAATGAATAATTTGAAAATTTTTTAAATTACCACTTATAGTAGCAGCTCCAAAATGAAATATTTAAGTAAAAAAAAATCTAACAGAACATGCGCAGGATCTATATACCGAAAGCTACAAAACACTGATGAAAGAAATCAAACATCTAAATAAATGGAGAGGTGTACTCTATTGGAATATTGGAATATTCAGTATTGTTATGATGTTGATTCTCTCCAGAATGATCTATAAATTCAGTGTAATCCCAGTCAAAATCCCAGTAGGAGTTTTTAGACAGATAATGGACAAGCTGAATCTAAAATTTTATATGGAAAAATCAAAGAAGTTAGAATAGCCCAAGCAATTTTGAAAAAGAACAAAGTTGGAAGACTACTACCAAATTTCAAGGTTTACTATAAAGCTACACAATTAAGATAATGTAGTATTTGTGAAAGAGTAGAGATACACATTTATGGAACAGAATAGAGTCCAGAAAGAGACTCATGCAAATATGATCAATCGATTTTTGACAAAGTTGCAAAGGCAATTAAACATAGCAAGGATAGTATTTTCAAGAAATAGTGATGAAAGAAATACATATCCATAGGCAAAATAAGAACAAAAAAATAAAAAATGCCTTGACCCATACTTCACATACTTTATACAAAAACTAACCCAAAATGAATCATAGACTTAAATGTAAAGTGTGCAACTATAAAACTCCCAGAAGAACAATGAAAGAAAATATTTGTGACATTGGGTTAGGCAAAGAGTTTTTAGATAACAACAGCAAAATTCATAAAAGAAAAGAGGAGAAATTAATCTTCATCAATATTAAAAACCTCTGCTCTTCAGAAGACCTGGTTAAGAGAATGAAAGACAAGTTGCAAACTGGGAGGAATATTTGCAAATCACATATCTAACAAAGGAATTTAATCCAGAATATATAGAGAACCTACAAAACATAACAAACCCTACAACAAAGGAGTCAAAAATATACAATGTGGAAAGGATAGTCTCTTTGGTAAATGATGTTGGGAAAACTGGTCAACCGTATGCAAAATAATGAAACTGAACCACTATCTATACCAAACACAAAAATCAACTCAAAGTAGATTAAAGACGTGAACATAAAACTTGAAACTCTAATCCTCCTAGAAGAAAGAACACCAATTTTTTTTAATTGAAGTATAGTTGATTTACAGTGTTGTGTTTCAAGTGTACAGCAAAATGATTCAAATATAGATACATATTCTTCTTCAGATTCTTTTCCACTATAGGTTATTACAAGAGATTGCTTCCCTGTGCTATACAGTAGGTCCTTGTTGTTTATCTATTTAATATATAGTAGTGTGTATATGTTAATCCCAAACTCCTAATTTATTCCTTCCCCCCAACTCCTTTCCCCTTTGGTAACCATAGTTTGTTTTCTGTGTCTGTGATTCTCTTTCTGATTTGTAAACAAGTTTTATAAATATTTCTAGTTTGTACACCAAATTTGATGAGATTTTTTTCATGAACAGATGTTGAATTTTGTCAAATGCTTTTTCTGCCTCTACTGAAATGATCATGTGATTTTTATCCTTCCTTTTGTTAATGTGGTGCATTCATTACATTAATTGATTTGCAGATATTGTACCATCCTTGCATCCCTGGAATAAATCCCACTTGACCATGGTGTATGACCCTCTTTATATATATTGTTGAATTTGGTTTGCTAACATTTTGTTGAGAATTTTTGCATCCATATTCATCAGAGATATTAGCCTGAAATTTTTGTTTTTTGTAGTGTCTTTGGTTTTGACATCAGAGTAATGATGGCCTCATAGAATAAATTTGGGAGTATTCACTCCTCTTCAATTTTTTGTAATCATTTGGGAAGGGTAGCTATTAGCTCTTCTTGTTTTGTTCTTAGGATTCCCCTGAGAACCCTTTGGGTCCTGGACTTTTGTTTGCTGGGAGGTTTTTTGTCTTTTTTGTTGTTGTTGTTCTTTGTTTATAAATTCAATTTCACAACTAATAATCAGTATGTTCAGATTGTCTATGTCTTCCTGATTCAGTTTTAGAAGATTATATGTTTCTAGAAATTTATCCATTTTTTTAGGTTGTCCAATTTGTTAGCGTATAACTTCATAATGTTCTCTTACAATGTTTTGTATATCTGTGATATCATTTGTTATTTCTCCTTTTTCATTTCTTATTTTGCTTATTTGGGTCCTCTCTCCTTTTTTTTTTTTTTTTTTTCCCTTGATGGAGCTGCCTAAAGGCTCATCAATTTTTAAAATCTTTTCAAAAAACCAGTTCTAGGTTTTATTGATATTTCTTTCTCTTTCTTTTCTTTTCTTTTCTTTTTTCTTTCTTTCTTTTTCTTTCTTTCTTTCTTCCTTTCTTTCTTTCTTTCTTTCTTTTCTTTCTTTCTTTCTTTCTTTTCTTCTTTCTCTTCTTTCTTTCTTTCTTTCTTTCTTTCTTTCTTTCTTTCTTTCTTTCTTTCTTTCTTTCTTTCTTTCTTTCTTTCTTTCTTTCTTATTTCCTTCCTCTCTGATCTTTATGATTTCCTTTCTTCTGCTCATCTTGGGCTTTGTTCTTCTTTTTCTGCTTCCTTTAGATGGTATATTAGGTTATTTATTTGAGATTTTTTATTTGTTTGTTTCTTGATGTGGACCTGTATTATTATAAATTTCCCTGTTAGAACTTCTTTTGCTGCATCCCATAGATTTTAGAAAGTTGTGTTTTTACTTTGATTTGTTTCGAGGTATTTTCTGACTCCCTCTTTAATTTCTTCATTGACGTATTTTTTTTAAATAGCATGTTGTTTAGTCTCCACATATTTGTGTTTTTCCCATTTTTCTTCCTGTTACTGATTTCTAGACTTATTTCACTTCATATGATAATCTCTAGGTCTATCCATGTTGCTCAAATGACATTATTTCATTTTTTTATGGCGAGTAATATTCCATTCTATATAGATACCCATCTTCCTTATTCATTCATCTGTTGATGGACATTTAGGTTGTTTCCAGGCCTTGGCTATCGTAAACTCTTTATCTGGTAAATTATTTATTTCTGTTTCACTCATTGTTTTTTTCAAGGTTTTTCTCTTGTTCTTTCATTTGAAACAAATTCCTCTGTCTTCTCATTTTGCTTAACTTTCTTTGTCTTTATGAAATTAGGCAAACAGTTATCTATCCTGGTCTTGAAGGAGTGTCCTTGTGTGGGAACATCCTTATACAGTCTGCATGTGCCCGGTAGCTTTGATGGGAGAGCTGGATCTGACATGAGCATGAGTCCCAGCTTCCTGCATAGTGTGCTGGCAGCTGTCATCCTGGTAGGAAGTGGGGCTAGAGATTGAGGAACTCGAGCCAGAGCCAGGTGTAAGCTGGTGGGTCCTCCTCTGCTCAGTGGCCAGCATTAGCCTATTGGGGTCAGGGGTAGGTCTCAAGCTGTTGGAGCAGAAGACCTAAGGGTCGGGTCTAAGCTGTTTTTTTCCCCTCTAAATGTGTGCTCTACCCCCTTCCAGCACTGATACCCTTGCCCCAGTGGGGAGCAGTGCTGGAGCAAGAGGGGCTAAGCAGGTGCCTGGTGTGAGTTGAGTCACAGGCTAGCATGGTCCTGGCATCCATCAGAGTTCAGGACCACTTCTGATCCACTACCCCTGCAAATGCCAGCAATATCTACCCTTACCAGGCCCACTTGCTGCTTCTGCCTGAGCCAGGTCTGTCCCCTACAACTGTCCTCGCCCACAGCAGGTCTTGTCCTGGAGTGGCACAGCATCCATGGAACCAGCGGGGCTGGAGCCAGCGCTCCTCTGGGCCTGGGTAACGCACTATTGGTTGCTGGAAACTGGCCAGTGTCCCAGGCAGTTTCAACCTGTTTCCTCTGCCTTTTTTCAGGAGTAAAAAAGTGTATGCACGCTCTTCACAAACAGAGTCAATGTTTCTCCCAGCCCTGCTGTCAGTTCCGCTAGTTTTCAAACCAACCAAAGGTACTCATCTTCTGAGTGTCATACCCCAGGATGGGGTGCCCAGTATTTGATTTGAACTGTTCATTCCCTAGGGACGATCTCTGAGCAGGTATAATCCCCTTCATTCTTCTGTGTCCCTACCCAGGGGTGGAGGTCCTGACCTGATCGCTTCTTTTCCCCTCCTATCCAATTCCCTGTGGGTCTTTCTTTCAGCCTTGATTGTACAAGAGTCTTTCTGCCAGTCTTCATTTGTTTTCAGTGAGACTTGCTCCACGTGAGGATGTATTTTTGATGTATTTGTTGGAAGAGGTAAGCTTCATGTCCTCCTACTCTGCCACCTTTATTTCCTCCTAGACTACATTTTAGTGTTGATCATTGTCTGTTTGCCCTCAATTCCATTCTGTCACCCCAAATGATATAATTTCCCAGGCTTCCTTGTGTGCAGCTACATGACTGGTTTCTAGAAACTGAATGTAAGAAGTAGTAGTGAGTGTCATTTCCAGGACTGGCCCATAAAACCTTTCAGCAGATGTGACTTAACTTCCCTTGCCTGTCCAGTGGCAGAGCTACAAGATAGAAGGAACAAGGGTCTTTTGTTCACTTTTCAAAGGGGAACTGACCCAAAAAACCATTTGACCAGGAACAACCATGTAGGGTTGTTGTATGAGTGAGTAGTAAACTTTTGTAGCATTTAGCCATTGAAATTTTTGGATTATTTATTATATCAGTTAGCTGACCCTAACAACCATGACAGTAGCTTCTACTATGTTCTTTTAGGATTCTAAATATCATCAGTGATGTCTTGAGGGATGCCACTGTGGAAACTTAAAGAGTCTACTTTAAACAGAACAGCCCTGCTTTTATAGATGTATATTTAATATATGTGATGTATATAATGTATATTTTAAATATAGTATATATGTGATGTATGAGGTATAAACGCATGCATGTATGATATGTAACGATGTATATGGTGAAGACTTCAAAAGGCACAAGAGATTTTATAGTAAAAATAAATATTCATACTTTTGTTCTTCAGTCTCCCATTTGCCTTCCCTAGGAACAATTTCTGTTACCTACTTCCTGAGTTGAAGTGACAATCTATGTACATATAAACATATGTACTGGTGATATGTTTAATTAGTTCATCACTCATGGACAATTAGTTTATTCCCAACCTTTTGCTAGTATAAACAATGGCACAATGAATATCCTTGCCTATATATCATTTTACACATATGCAAGTATCTATAAAACGGATTTCTAGAATTGGAATAGCCAGATAAAAAGGGCATATGGCTACTACCTTTTGATAAATAGTGCCAAATTGCCTTCCATGGGATTGTACCAATTTCTGCTTGTCCTATCACTATAGAAGCAGGCTTGGCTTTTCACGTTCTTACCAATGCAATGTATGATCAAATTTTGGTTCCTTACTACTTTGATGTGTGAAAAATGGTATCTCATTGTAATTACTGAGTATTTCTCTTATTATGAGAGAGGTTTACATCTTTCACATGTTTAAAAGCCACTTGCGTTCCCTTTTCTGTGAACTGAATTCTTCATTTTCAAATGGGCTATCAGTATTTTTCCTACTGTTTGGTGGAATCCTTGAACTTTTAAAGGAAATGTATCTACAGCACATAATAGAGTTAAGATTACTGGCTTCTGCTGCTAAAACCCAAAGTTTGAAAATCACTTTGCAACCCGGCCTTGCTAATTAAAGCCTGTTCCCTTATTCCCTTGGGAATCTCTGCCACTTAAAGCCCTGACAGTACCATCTTCTCTGTGTGGTTGAAACTCCAAGCTAGAGTTTCTCAACCATGGCACTGTTGACATTTGGTTGGAGAATTCATTGTTGTGAGGAGTTGTCCTCTGCATTGTAGAATGTTTAGCAGTATCCCTGGCCTCTGTCTGCTGAATGTCAGTAGTACATCCTCTCCCCAAGTTGTGACAATCAAAAGTGTCTCTAGATTGTCAAATTTCCCCTGGAGGAAAGGGTCAAAGTCACTCCATTTGAGAACCATTGGTCTAGATCTTTCTGTTGCTGGTGGAAGGTAGGCTGCATTACCAAACTGTCTATTTGCTTTGGTTTGGAAGTCCCAAACAGCTTTCCAAATGATGTTTGATAAGGTGTGGAGTACTAAATTCTGTAGGGAAGTACAACGCTTATGTTATAACCTAATCAAAAAGACAATACATGAAGCTGTGAAAAACTAACATCTACTAAACTTGCAGTTATACGTAGGAAATTTAAAAAGAAGCACTGGAAGACAGGAAAGTCAGCCAATGGCTCAGGCCTCACAGGATGGGAAGGACTTTTTGAGGTCACCAGAGCCCAGAGTCTAGCACTCAGGTTGTTGTTTCAAAAAATGGTTACTCTTTTGCTTTTAAATTATAATTTTTTAAAATGCTCATTTTAATACATAGAATTTTAGCAAGAAATATTTATTGAGGTGTCCTCAACCCTACCACTTATGCTCACCCCCTTCATCAGGGATGTTAAAATGTTAGCATTCTGGTATGTAACTTTCTGTACCTTTTCCAAGCCTCTACAGCCATGTTTGTGCATAGATTTGTTTTAGGTATCTAGGGTTTTTTTTAAATAATAAAAAGGTATGTTTATTAAATAATAAAAAGGATCATAATATATACATTTTTGTGCAACTTGTCTTTTGTCACTCCCAGTGTATCATAAACATTCTTCAAGAACAACAATAGATTTTTTAATGGTTGCATAATATGCCATAATATGTACATACCATAATTTGGTCAACAGATTTCCTATTGAAGATATTTGGATTGTGTCTGGACATTTTTTCCCAACAATACTAATGCCATAATAAACATTCTTGTATTCATATCCTTACATTTTTACTTCTTTAAGATAAATGAGATTTTGGATTGAAATGTATTTGTGTATGGTATTTATAATTTTAAAAAGTATTTCCAGACTACTTTCCAACACTATGAGAGATTCTGTTTCCCCGTATTCTGGTAAGCAATATATGGTAAAAATAAAATTTGTTTTGCTTTTGCCTATTTGAGGAGTAAAAAGATGGTACTTCATTGTTTTACTTACATATTCCTGCCTACTAGTAGATTTGAACATATTTCAAATTTTTACGTAGTTGAGTATATATATTTTAAATGTCTCCTGTCTCAGTTAAGATCTTTCTTAATGCAAAGTTATATAATATTCTAAAATGTCTTATAATATTTGTATTGTATTTTTTCACTTAGATCTTCAGTCTACAAGGAATTTATTTTTGTGTCTAGTGTGAGGTAGAAATCTGTATTTGTATTTTTTTTTCACATTAATAGTCAGTTTGCCAACAAAAAAATGTTTGCCAACATTTTTTCAGTATACAAAGAGTTGATACTAACTCCCCTACTATGGTGGTCATGAGACTGATATCATAGTTATAAGGTCAATGTATTTGTTTATGTAAATTGAACTGCCAAGTGAGTCAGAATATTAACGTTGGCTTTTTGAGTATTTTCTCCCCAGTGGAAAATTCTGTATAGGAAATCAAATTACTGTTAAATTCTGCTTAGAAAGCTTAGGGCTAGAAACAAGTTAAAAATCTTAGTGACAAAACAAACAAAAAACCCAAAAAACTTAGTGACTAGTGTCTGAAGTCTACGACAGCCTTTGGTATAATATAAAACAAATATTTTGGTTTTGTCCCCTATTCCAAACACAGAACTCCTTAACACTCTTGGAGTTTGCTGAATGAAAGGAGCATCTTTTATCATTCATAATGAAGCCCTTTCCAGCACTCCCGAGTTTATGCTAACGAGGTAGTTTATAGTGGGGCTTAAGGTCCAATCTCCTAAGGTAGCCTCAGAATGGAGCTGGTCACTGAAGACCAATTTATTAAAGGGTGGGAACTTTTCAGCCCTACTCCAAACCGAGGGACAGGGTGTGATGGAGATTAAGTTCTATTAAAAAAAAAAAACTCTTGAACAAGGAGATTTCAGAGAGCTTCCAAGTTGGTGAACACAACGAAGTGCTAAGAGGGTGGTGCATCCCAACTCCATAGTGACAGAAACTCCTTTGCGCAGGACCTTTCAGAACTTTGCCCTATATACATCTTCATCTGGCTGTTCATTTGTATCCTCTGGAAGGATACAAAAGTTATACTTACTTTGTAAATTTAAATGATGTATCTTACTGAGTTATCTTACTGAGTTCTGTGAGCCACTCCAGGAAATTATTGTACTTTAGGAGGGTGTCATGGGAACTCCCAATTTATAGCCAGTTGGTCAGAAGATCAGGAGGTTTGGGACTTATAACTGGCATCTGAATGGTGGCAGTCCTGTGACACTGAGCCCTAAAGCTGTTAGTGTCAAAACTGAGTTGAATTCTTGAACATTCAGATAGTGTCTGGAGAATCAGAGACTTGGTTGTTGGTGTTGAAAAACACCTCATAGCCCAATGCACCTATGTTCATCCTGTCAAACAAGGTACCAGATATCTCATGTTACGTGCTTCACTAACTCCCTCACCTGACCTTCTTGCTTTTTTTAAAAAAGAGTCCATGCTGCCCCTCACCCTTCATTCAATAATTATTTTCCTATGTGGCAATCTTCCTTCAGATTATTTATTCTTTCATTCAATAAACATATATGCTAGCTCTCTACTAGACAGCTGATGATATAGAGGCGAACCAGATGAACAAAATTCATGCTTTAGTTAGCAGAGAAAGTCAATAAATACATAGAGAAAAATAAGTTAATGAATAAAATAAGGGAATGTGCTTTATAATATACTGAATAAGGAGTAGAGAGAAATTGTTCTAGGGAAAGAGGCACAGGCAAAAGCGTATGACAAATACATGGCAGGCATGTATGTGTTTAAGGGTTTAAGGGTTTCCAGAGTTATTTTGTACATATATAAGCAAATATATACATTTGGTCTCCCTTCCACATTCCCTCTTTCATTTTTTCACAAATAGCACTATATTATACACACTGTACTATATCCTGCATTATGTAGCTTGGAGATCATTCAGTAAGAGCTTCCTTATTTTAAAAAAGTGACTTTGTAATTTGAAAAGCTCAATTTAAAGAATACTAATGCTAAAAATATTTACAAGAAGGTCAACACCAGATTCAAGGGAGATTTGAAAAACTGAATGTGAATTTGCAAGTTTTAGGGACTAAGAATGACTTGAATTTCACACAAGTAGTTCTCAAATACTGGTAGCCCAGAAGTCCAGTTAGGAGGGTCTTTGTTTTGTTTTGTGACACAATATCTGTCATTTATCCCACCTGCCCTGTGTACCCCATCTGACCTTTCAGCACACTAGTAATCACCTTGATCACACAGCATTTCATAAACACCATCAAGTGTCTTTGATGCACAACATATATAAATGAACGAATGAAATAACAGGATGTCCATGAGCTTACAACTGTCTTCCTCAAAAAAGCTGGGAATTCTGTTTCTATTTTGTTGGGATAGTGACTCTCAACATTTTAATTATATCCTACCAACATAGTTGAGAAACAATTTATGAAGTATTTTGTAAGATAAGATAGACAAAGTAGGGGAGGAAACAGGGCCAAGTGTGTCAGCCAGAAAGGGTTAGGTGCCTATGTAGTTAGGAACTGGAGAGTTGTAGGACAGAAAGGACAACAGGATTTGGTCACTGATTGATACAAGGGTGACAATCCGAAGGAATGCTTCAAAGGGGAATTCAAGGCTTCTAGGATGAGAGAGATCATTTTCAGAAATGAAGCAACCAGTTGTATGGGGAGATTCTAAGTTTAATTTGATATATAAAGACTTTTGGACTTACATAGGACCTTAGAGATATATTTTCAACATCATATATATATATATATATATTTTTTTTTCTTTTTTAAGAAGAAACAAGTTGCTTTCTTAAGTGCAAACAAGTAATGGTATAGGTAGGACCCACTTTAAGCTTAAGAACCGATTTACAGTAAACTCAGAAAGGTCCCTTAAGTGGTTGTGCTCCAGAAGCAGATGCCTACCAAGCTTGGCTCTACATCTGCTGTGTATTATATGGGTCCTTAGTTAAGGCTAGATATGGAGTGGAATTTCAGGAAGTGGAAGGTGAAGGGGCTTCAAATAGGAAAGGAACTAATGTTTTTAAGCGACTATTTACCCCTCACTTTATATCTGGCTGTTTCATTTAATTCTCACCAAAACCCTACAAAATAGGTATTAATTACCGTTTTAGAGATGAGGACAATAGAACATTGGGTTTAGAAAGGCTAAATAAATCGCTCAAATTCTAAACCAAACCCAGATGTGTACAGGGGCCAACTCACCCTCAGTCCAGCTCTCCTCATACCAGACCACTCGACCTAATATACTCATTCTAAGAAGCCCAGAAACGGGACATCACACACATTTGCAGCCAAGCTGGGGCTAGAAAGCAGATAGGCTGGTCCCCACCCCCCAGGTCAAAGGTCTTCCCAGGGCAAACGCACGCCTTTATGGATCTGACAATCTACACCATTCTAGAAGTTACGGGAAGAGGGAGAAACAGCAAACGGCTAAAGAGAGCAGCAAGGAGAAAAAAAGAGCCGAAGAGGCACTTTGCGAATAGTGTGAGCAGAGTGAAAAGTGAATTGTGTCCCGTTACCCCTACTCATACCCGTTAACAAAACAGGCTCATTACCCAGCGTATTTCAGGAGGCTACTTGGCCAGCTTCATTCCTTATTGCCTTTCTGGAATTAAGTTTTCACTGTTAGCGTAAGTCCAGAAAAAACTATGTGAGGCAGGCAAGGTGTGCACTTCGGGGAGAAGTGGAAACTAGCAGGGCGAACCACAACTTGAGCCATCCCGGCGGCTTTGATTTTAGGACAGTTTGAAAGAGAAGTTCAGCGAAGACGCGCCTGCCCGAAGGGTGGGGCGCAGCAGCCCGGGCCGCGTTTCCTCCCAGCCCACGCCGCCTCTGCCTGCCACGTGACCTGCCGTGTTGTGGTCTGGCCCGCGTGGGTGGCGGGAACGGCGGGAGGGCGGGGGCGACGAGGGGCGGGTCACGTGACGGGGTTTAAATCTCCCGCAGCCGGAGCCGCGGGGGCGCCAGTGCCGCGAGTCGAGCGGGAGCAGAGGAGGCGAGGGAGGAGGGCCAGAGAGGCAGTTGAAAGATGGCGGACGAAGCGGCGCTCGCCCTTCAGCCCGGCGGCTCCCCCTCGGCGGTGGCGGCCGAGAGGGAGTCCCCGTCGCCGCCCGCCGGGGAGCCGCTTCGCAAGAGGCCGCGGAGAGACGGCTCTGGCTTCGGGCGGAGCCTGGGCGAGCCCGGTGGGGCGGCCCCTGAGCGTGAGCTGCCAGCGGCGGCCGGCGGCTGCACGGCGACGGCGGTGGCGCTGTGGCGGGAGACGGCGGCGGGCGGGGAGCGGGAGGCCCAGGCGGCGGCGGCAGCCGGAGAAGGAGACAATGGGCCGGGCTTACAGGGCCTATCCCGGGAGGCGCCGCCGGCCGACGACTTCTACGACGACGACAACGAGGGCGAGGAGGAGGAAGAGGCGGCGGCGGCGGCGGCTATTGGGTACCGAGGTGCGCAGGGCGCGGGCGGCCGGGACTGCGCATCCCCTCCGCCTCCCGGGGGCCTCTTCTGGTGTGGGGAAGGGGAGGCTCGGGCGGGTTGGGCGCTCGGGGCTGGGGGGCTCGTTCTGCGGCGTTCTCCTCCCCACTGGGGCCCTGCTCAGCGGCGCGCCTCGGCGGCTGCCGGCCTGACTGCGGGAGCGGCCCGTGGACTCGCTCCCTCCCCTCCCTCCTTCCCTCAGTTTGCGGCCCGCCCCGGCGGCCTCGCTCTCTGCGCAGCCGCCGGCTGGCGAGCCTCGCAGTTGGTTTTAAAATAAGTTTCTCTCCCCTCCTACTCTTTTAGCATATTGCTTTTGTCAAACGTCTTTTGCTTCTCCGCCCTCCAACCCCACCTCCCGCCCACCCCGCGCACTTAAAACTGCAACTTTTCACTGTCCTTTGCACCTTTTGCAGTTGTCTTTGCAAACTGACACCTGTGCAATTTGTAACTTTTTTGGTAGAGCCTTTATTTTTAAACTTGTTTCAAATTTTAAAGCTGTTTTTTTTTTAAAGCTTTTTCTAAAGTCATAACCTGCAAGATTTGAAGAGCATAGCTGTTTCTAAAGACATTACTTTTCTGTGGTGCAGTTAATAATGAGCATAGGAGAGTTAGTTTTTGAGTTCTTATCGTGAATAGTGTTTGTCTTCCAGTCACATTCTTATAATGGTTTTTAGATGAGATATCTTTTTGTGTGTGCACATGTAGCCCTGAAACACGAATTGACATTATTCTTGCATATTAAAGCAGATGTGATAGTTATGTGTGTCATATCATCTTGAGTGTTTCATTATTTTCTATTTGAGGAGTTTGTTCTGGATATATGTGAGTCTTTTATCTGTAAATCCAATCAGTGGACCATTTGACCCTTTATAAAGGTTACAACGTGTGCATTAGGGACTGGATTAAGAAAATAACCCCTCACTTTAGGAAACAGTTTAATAGGAGAAACGAATAATGCAAAGGTATCTTTGTATGTTTAATATTACGTAAGAGAAGTGCGAGTTGTCATAGTTATATTTACACGACTTTTTGGGGTAAATTTTTGATAAGTTTTATGAATTGTCATTTGTGATCGATAAGTTCATTGTAACTAGGTTACTACTTTTTGTGTTTTTATTACAAGTAGACTTAATTTCTTTCTAGAATTTGATGTACTGAAACTTAAGATTCTGGGCAAAATCCTAAAGTTGAAGATACACTGCTCTTGTGAACGGTGCAAGCAGATCCAGTAGGCATTCTTTATACAGGCAGTATGTTAAGTGCTTTATTCATTGAAAATTGTTGCATCATAATCATTATAGATGGTCATACATTTTAGATGCAGATTACTTAAGCAGTCTTGAGTTAACTTTTGGTTTCTTTTGCAGATAACCTTCTGTTTGGTGATGAGATCATCACCAATGGCTTTCATTCCTGTGAAAGTGATGAGGATGATAGAGCCTCACATGCAAGTTCCAGTGACTGGACTCCAAGACCACGGATAGGTATGATTTCACAGCTTAACAGAGTAAATGTCTTTTTCCATATTTTCTTTTTATGGCAACTAAAAATGTAATTCGGTGTCCCGTTATAGCCTGATGATGAGGTTCTTGGGTGTTTGCTGAGATTTACTGTCAGCTTGTTCCTAGGGAAAGTCTACTGTTTGTCCTTAAACAGCTTGGGCCCATGGAAGGTGGACTGTCTGTTATTTTCCAAACAACCAGGTCCTTCTCACACTTGCGGTTCTTAACACTTGTATCCTCTGTGGAATGGTCTTTTTCTCCAGTTAGAGTATCTTGCTTCCTCACTTCATATCCCTTATTTTTTCTTCTTAATACCTACCACTCATTGACAATATCTATATGTAACTTTTTTCTTATTTACTACTATATTTCCATTATCCAATGTAGTACTTAGAACGTAACAAAATAAATAAAAGGTGAATGAATAAACCATGAATGAAAGAGTAAATACAAAGCTGTATATAATTTTTATTGCCTGTTTCCTGTACTAGAATACAAGTCCCGTGAGAGCAGGGATTTCTTACTGTTGTCAGTGCCTAGTAGTGCCTGGCACATAGTTTGTCTTCAGTAAATATTTATGAAGTATTTGGATGAAATGGGAAAGTATTTTAACGTAGAGAACACTGTCAGATTTTTATACCAAAGTAATAATATGACCATTTCAAGATGATCTTTTTTTTAATGTGCTAATTCTTCCAAAAATGCCTTGACTCTTTAAACATAGTGATGATTAGTTCCTTTTCAGTGTCTATTATATTTACTGTATTTTTGGTTTTCTCAAGCTAGGAACTGAGCTAAGAAATTTCAAGGTAAAGAATTGTTAAAGCTCAGAACATCAGCACTGTAGGTATCATTTTGGGAGCTTGGTTAAGATTAAGTTGAAAGTTATTACTGGAAAAATTTTTAAAGGTAGTTATGTATAGATTTCTTTTTTCTTTATGTCTTTAATGATAAATAGTATGGGCTTTGGGGACTGGTGAGATCTTTCCTATATTGATTTGTAGAAACTTTTTGTACATAATGCTTGTCATCAATTATGTTGTATTTTTCTAAGTTTTAACCATAGAAATTTAATTCTAGTAGTTAGTTTGACTCTTAAAATATACATACTTGGTATTATGGTCTAGCGGCAGGCTCAACTGGTTTATAGCATTAGCTCTGAAGATACTGTGAATTAAACACCTTTATAGTGCGTTTTCTTACTCTGCAAAAAAGCCTTAAAGATTGCCAATTCATAACTTCAACTGAAAATAATTGAGACTTTGAATTACTTGGAAGTTTATTTGATCTCTTTTCCCTCTTAATATAGGTCCATATACTTTTGTTCAGCAACATCTCATGATTGGCACAGATCCTCGAACAATTCTTAAAGATTTACTACCAGAAACAATTCCTCCACCTGAATTAGATGATATGACACTGTGGCAGATTGTTATTAATATCCTTTCAGAACCACCAAAAAGGAAAAAAAGAAAAGACATTAATACAATTGAAGATGCTGTGAAATTACTGCAAGAGTGCAAAAAAATAATAGTTCTAACTGGAGCTGGGGTATGTAAGATACATAACACACTAGTGAAAGGGGGAGGTGGTGTACGTTTTTTCTTAGGGCTTGTCCAATTTGTAAACATTTTTCTGGTGTAGTAGAATTTATTTTTACGTGATAATGGGCATTTGTGTTTGGAAACTGCTAAAAAGTGAGTGCAGTAGTAGTTGCTAAATTTAGGTTCAGTTTTTTAGAAACCTCTGTAACATTAAAAAAGATGTGCTTCTGTTTATTAGCACAATAGGTAGGTGGAGTTAAGGCAGGATTTTTCCCTACATTATACCACAACTCCTAAAGGAGATGCAGGGACTTCTGCTTGCATTAAAGTGTGTCAGGATCTGATGGCAAAATTGGTTTTTCGTTTGATCTTCATGGGAGGACCAGGAATCTAATAGGAATTAGCAAGTAAAGAACTTACTGTTCAAAAGTTAACAGATTCCTACCTCTCCTCCATTTTAAATTAAGGTGATGTGATTGTGGTGGCTTGACATTTTTCATCTGCCTCTCTGTAGGGTCTCAGTTAACTAGCTGCCTAAGGCTATTTTATATTGGGTGTGGAATACAGAATATATGTTACATAGTAGTGACCAGAACAACTGTGGGAGTAAAATTTATTCCTGCTTTCAGACCTTTTGAGTTAAGAGTCTTAAATGATTGTGAAGAATAGTTACACTTTCCTCCCAGATGTGATTTAGACAAGTTTGCTTTTCTCTTAGGCCAAAGTGGAGTAACTCTGTTAAAATTGTGAAACATAACTTCTGAAATCGCTATTTGAAATGCCAAGGTTTATTTGTAGAAGAAGCATAGTGTGTGAATCTATTCTTAAAAATTAAAAATTGAAATACTGTAAAACATAGTTCTTTAAGGAAAATAAAGAAATTGAGTATTCTTTAAGTATTAGAACTGTGACCAGGTGAGAGATTTCTTTGGGAATAACTTGACTGTAATAGGAATTTGTGCCTGCTTTCTAGTTATAATAATTTGAATGGTTTATTTCATTCTCAGTCAAGTTGTAGTTGCTTTCATTTGTTAAATGCTTATAAAGGTTTACAGTTAGCCTGACTTAAAATTCTTTACCCCATTGTGAATGGAGTATGTGGTGGATTTAATTGTACTGGTTTTCTGAGTGTTTTATTTCTAACTAGAAATTAGAGTAGGGCATTATTTCCATTCCTCTAAAGAAGTTTCAAACTAAAAATATTTTCAGCTCTTCCCTAATTGTGTGATAAGGGGGCTAGTAGTTACAAAGGTAGAGGTAGATGATTTAATGGTACAAATTATGCCATGCATATTTCAGGTTTCTGTTTCTTGTGGAATACCTGACTTCAGGTCAAGAGATGGTATTTATGCTCGCCTTGCAGTAGACTTTCCAGACCTTCCAGATCCTCAAGCAATGTTTGATATTGAATATTTCAGAAAGGATCCAAGACCATTCTTCAAGTTTGCAAAGGTACTATGAATTCCTATGGTTGTTCCTTTGGCCTTCTCTCATGAAAAATTAACTTTTGTTCACATTCAGGCTTTTTAAACTTACCATTCATTGTCTTGTAGAGTGGGTCCTAGTACTGTAGTAGAGTAAAATCACTGAAATATAGTCATTTCAGAATTCCCTTCTTCCAAGAAGGGACTATCATTTGCTTTTCATTTTAGGATTTTAGGTCATTAAGGATTTGGCCTTAACATTGTCTTAAGTTTTTTTTAGAGGTTAGTAGTTCATATAAGAGTTAACACCACTGTTCTGATTTTGAAAATTTTTTATCAGAAAAGGAGAATAACATATGCTTTGGTATGTTTTATAATAGCCAGGTTTTAACACATGAGGACATGAACGTACAATTTGTGATTAGAGGTGGAGAAGATTCTTAGGTTGCATTTCAGTAGAGGTTGATCTGCTCTGGAGTCTCTGGAGCTGCTCTGTTCCGTTCAGAAGCCGCTAGCCCCTGGGGCTATTGAGTGCTTAAGGGGACTGACCTATTACTATGGAAGTGTGGAAGATGCACCAGGTTTGGGAAACCTAGTATGGAAAACATACAAAATATACCATAGAACTTATTGTGTATTAATAAATATTACATGTGGAAATAATACTTCAGTAAATCAGACAAAGACAAATATATGCTATCATTTATATGTGGCATCCAAAAAGAAAATGATACAAATGAACTTATTTACAAACTAGAAATACACTCACAGACACAGAAAACAAACTGTGGTTACTAAAGGGGAAAGGGGTGAGGGAGAGGCATAAATTAGGAGTTTGGGATTAACAGATACACACTACTATATATAAAATAGATAAACAACAAGGACCTACTGTATAATAGAGGGAACTATATTCAGTATCTTATAGTAACTTATAATGGAAAAAATATGAAAAAGAATATATATGTATAATTGAATCACCTTATTGTACACCTGAAACTAACTTCGGTATTGGGTTGTAAATTATGAAAATTCATGTTTTTAATGTGGTTTCTAGAAAATTTTAAATTACATACATGACTCACATTATGTTTTTATTAGGCAGCTCTGTTCTGGAGTATCAATTTCGATATTTTGGTCATCCCTTGGTTTCTGAGGTGGGGGGATTGGTTCCAGGGCCCCTCAGGTACCAAAATCTGAGGATGCTCAAGTTCCTTTGAAAATGGCATAGTATTTGCATGTAACTTATGTATTGCTATGGCCTGGAACTAAACCCACAATGTCTCTGAGGTATGCCTGTATGATGTAAATAGTTGCTGGCACAGCAAATTCAAATTTTGGCTTTTAGAACTTTTTGGAATTTTTCTTCCCCCTGAATATTTTTGATCCACAGTTGGTTGAACCTGAGGATTTGGGACCTGCAAATACAGAGGGCTAACATTATACCATACCCAAGAAATTTTACATTAGAAAACTTTTATCATTAGTTTTATGGAAAGAAATTGCAGAATTATTGCTTAAGTTCAGTACATTTGAAAGGGTCTTTTGTATCAGTGCTTATTTTTTAATGAGTCTAAAAGTTAAATGGACGTGAATTTTAATTAACTTAAGAAAAACTCTGCTAATTCAGAATACATGGCATTAATTTAGCTTGATTGAATAATTAAAGAAGTAATTTTGTTTCATGTAAATGTGCTTATAAGTAGGAATTTAGAGTAAGATGGGGAAATTATATTAAAATTTCTTGGATATGATTTGCTTGCTAAAACTGAAAACTAAATTACAGAAATTTCAGGCTACTAAGAAATTTTAATCTTTCTAATAATCAACTTGAAACTTATAAAAATTTTGAACTTTGATGGTCATCACTATGTAGCCTTTAGAAGAAACAGCTGGCTCACACTGAATTGAATAAATAACATAAAGTTAGTTCTTTTTTGCTTCTCTTCATTACAAGAATACGAATATTTGATGATTTGCTGTTTTTAACATACCGATGTCAGTGGTGCTACTATTGCATAACTTTGAAGACCAGTAAAACAGCACTTAGTTTTCTTGAACTGGACCTAGAACACTGGCTCTAGGGGGCAGAAATGAACACTTTAAGGAGACCATTAAGCGACTAGGAATTACTTTGATTTTGTATCTCATTCTGTGAGTTTGATTCAGTAGTGCACTAACATAACGCTACTGGATTTTTGCTGTAAATTCTGTGTTCTGAGAGGAAACATAAACCATGTTGCCCAGACTAGATTGTCAGCTTTTTTCCCTATCACTTAAGTATGTACTAAATTGCCTGGTAAAAGTTGTAGCCTGACACTTGGAAAAATGGGGTAACAGAGAATAGAAATAGCAAGGTGAGAAAGATTGTAACCTTAGTTGTCTAATGGGTATTCATTTTTAGCTTAAACTAATTTTGACATGTAAGAATCTGTAGAAGCAATTAATTACTCTGACAAAGACAAATTATAAATGCATATAATAGAATCTAGACAGCGCATAAGAGAAAATAAAGTATCTCAGTAAAAATGGCTCAATGATAATGTGTTACAGTATTAGCTACTGTGTACAAATTTTATACTACCTGGGAGAAGAGTTTGGAGGGACAGCATGTTTAATTTTCTATGAAAGTTTTAAGAATTTGCATGTTTTTATTAGTTAATAAAGTGAAAAAGTAATTCAATTCAATCATTTATAAAGTGCAGCATTTTACTGTCTTTATGTAAATTTAATTTTGCTTGATTGCTTTCTGAGTTTTCATTTAAGTTCTGGTAAGAGCTAAATAATCTTTGAAACTGCCACTCAAATAGGATATTATACTTCAATTCTCACATTAGGAACTGCCTAAAAGAGTGTTTCTAGTTGCTGAAGTAGCGCTTAAAATTAATAGTAATAGGTAAGAAGGACTGAGTTATTTTGGGTCAAAAAATGAATACCTACGAAAATGGTGAAGGACAAGTAAGGACAAAGAATGAAAGATAGTATCCAAAAATGTTGGATGGGGGAGGGTATGGTAAGTGTTGATAAGTTTTACTAGATTCTTAAAATAATACATGAGTAAAATACTCAGCTCAAATTTTCTATCAGGTGCTGTACTAGGGAGAAAGTTATGAAAGTGGTTATTTTGCTAGTTATGAGAGAAAATGAATTTACTACAAAGCCGTGAAAACAGGGAATATTGTGAATTTAGGCATATTGGAAAGAAAGTTTCTACAGATGACTATAATTATTGAGAAGAAACTTCGATTTCACTTAGACTAGAAACTCTAAGTAATGGAGAAGTATGTGAAAGAGTTACTGGTTCATTAGAGCAGTTTCTCAACTGTTGACATTTTGGGGATGGATAATTCTTTGCTGTGAGTAGCTCTTCTGTGCATTGTAGGATATTTAGCAGCAACCAGTGGCCTCCCACTAAATGCCTTTAGCCCCCTCACCCCTAGTCTTGACAATCAAAAATGTCTCCCGATGTTGCCAAATGTCCCCTGCAGAATTGCTCCCTGTTTGAGCCCCACTGTATTAAAACAGTGTGCCTACCTGTGGTACCACTTTGAATTCTTCTACACAAGAACAATTAAAGCCAACATACTTTCCTGTTCTGAACCATTATCCTCTTGCATAATGCGGGCTTAAATTGATAATGAGTTGTGGTCATGGTTCTCAGGAGTCTAAAATAATTCATTGATGATGATAAAAATGAGTCGTTTTAGTACAAGTCATTGAAGGTGAAACTGAGGATTATAAAATGATTTTTTTTAAAGGACTGTGTTCAAAGAGTGTAGTTGCTATCCCATATTGACTATAGTGAATATTCTTCTCCCTAAAATTAAAATTCAAGAAAAAGGGAGAAATATGAACTGAGTTCTTAAGAACTTAATTCCAAAAATATATTCATTCCATAAATACTTTATTGATAATTGGCAAACATATCAGATTATATAGTTATAAAGTTAAGAAATCTAAAAACCAGCTCATTACTTCATTACATCAAAAAATATAACATAACCTACCCCCATGCTCCCCGCCAAAAAGAGACCCATGTACCTGAATACAGTATGTTAAAACCAAGTGTATAAATACAGTATTATAGCTGGATGTATATTTTCTTTATAAATATGGGCTCTTTTACCTACTGCTTTATAATTTACAGTATTTTAATTTGATAAACTTTCTGTCAGATACTTGAATACTTTATAATGGCCTACTGTAATTACTCCTGCCATTGTTCATTTTGGATGTTTCCTGCTTTCTGTTATTACCAATAATACTGCTATGATTGTTCTTTCTGGTATGTTTCTGATTTTCTTAAAATCTTTCCAAAAAGCAATGTTGCTTGCTGCTCAGGGTCCTGATTTGTTTTACCTTACTGCTACCTGGAAAGGTAGAATTAAATATACTCCCATCAGAAGTGTGTAAGAAAGCTGATTTAGCATGCCCCTGCCCTCTCGCCCACAAAAAAAGTCTCCATAATACACTATTAGCATTAAAGTATTTTTCAGAAATTGTGTGTGTATGTGTTAGTGTATGTGTTATGTATATGGTTTAAAAAAATTAACATACAGATGTCATTTGGTCTCTCCCTTCAGGCTTCCCTACCTCTTATCTTTCTCAAAGGTTACCATGGTAAAATGTGTCCTAGGAAAAATGAGTAAACCCGTTTGTTTGTGTGTGTAGGGCAAGAGGTATTGTAAGTTTCTCATAATACTTTTTTTAAAATATATTTTTATTGAAGTATAGTCAGTTTACAATGTGTCAATTTCTGGTGTACAGCACAATACTTCAGTCATATAGGAACATAATACCTGTATTTGTTTTCATATTCTTTCACCATAAGTTACTACAAGATATTGAATATAGTTCCCTGTGCAATACAGTATAAACTAATAATATTTTAAAAATGATTACCTACAGAATTACCAACACCCTTTTGTCTCCGTTGCTTTTTTTCCCACTTAATATTGTTGGAAATAGTTTCATAATGGCACTTAGATATGCCTCATTTTAAAGAAAAGGCTGCACAGTTTTGTTTTTTTTTTTTGTAGTTGTACTACAGTGTTAATCAGTCTCTTGTTAGTGGATATTTAGTTATTTTTAAAGCAATTAAAACTATCGTTACAATAAAAAATCAGCATCTTTTTTAATTAAAAAAATTTTTTTGGCGGAGGAGGGAGGTAATTAAGTTTATTTTTTAATTAATTTTAGAAGAGGCACTGGGGATTGAACCCAGGACCTCGTGCATGCTAAGCATGCACTCTACCACTTGAGCTATACCCTCCCCCCTGCATCTTCTCATATTAGTGTGTTCTATTTTGTTTATTAGTGTAGATGACTGCTTTGTACTACTGGCCATATGTATATCTTTGAATCATCTGATTCTTCTTCTCATTTTTTTCCATTGAGATGCTTTTCTTTCTCAGTGATTTGTGGGAACTTTACATATTGTCAAATGTTTTTATGTTAAGAGGGTGATTGGAATTCCAGCCTCCAGTAATCCCATGAAGATGTGCAAAATGAAATACTTAGTAGGCTAGATTAGTCTTACTAGACTGATTTGCAAAACCTTATAGAAATGGTACTTAGCCTGAAAGAAAAATAGGAAACATGCGGTTGAGGGATTAAAAATCGAAAAGGCAGTATTAGTATTACATAGTGGTTAAGAGCTGCACTTTGGCATCACAACTGGGTTTGAGTGATAGCTATGCTACTTACTGGCTCATATGACTACTGGCAAGTGACTTAATGTACTTTCATTTTTTCATTGGCAAAATGGGATTTATATGTTTACAGGAGGGTCAGCAGACCTTTTCTGTAAATGGCCAGGTAGTAAATGTAACCTGCTTTGTGGACAACATGGGAGCTCTGTCAAACTGTTCTTTTCCTTTACAGTTCTTTGAAAATGTAAAAACTCAGTCCTCAGCCCAGTCTACAGCGTTATTATAAAGTGCTTCTGTTACGCCTGGTGCATTAAGTGGTAATGAATAGCTTGACTAATTGAAATTTTCTTGTGTTAGGTTAGTATAGGGGCTGCAGACTAGAGCCTCAGCCCAAAATCTTAAATATTTACTATCTGGTGCCCCGGTATGGGTAAAGTTTGCTGAACCTTGAGTTCCTCAGGAAACCAGACTTTTAAGGGGGAAAAAAGTAGTTAATTTGTCAGGTGACTAACTTTAATTTGTAAATATTGGTTAGGTAAGATTGAACAGTCTGTGGTTTTGTGGAATGAATGTAACAGGACCAGGGATTATCAGGATTTTCCTTACCAAGATCAATCAGTTGGACTTAACATGGAGAATTTAGGTTCTAGTTTCCTTTTTCTTTCCTTTCCTTTTGTCTTTTATTTCCTTTTTCTTTTCTTTCTTTCACCCAGGACCTCATACATGCTAAGCATGTGTTCTACCAGTTGAGCTGTTTCTCTCCTCACTAGGTTCTAGTTTAACAACTCTCCTTATTACTTAACAAATAGTAGCATCAGACTTGTGATGAGTCTTTTTAGTTTCAAGGGGCTGCAATTAACATGCCTACCTTTTGCTGGAATTTTAAGAAAGCAAGCAGAGTGTCTCTGGAGAAAGCCCATTATTTCTACATGAAAACTAATTATGGCAGGTAGATCTGAGCTTTAGTTTTGGCCACATTGGTTGCCTATGGCCAGTTACTGGATTGTTTGCATGTTTCTGGACACAGCTGTGTGAAAGCAACTTGTTATTAATTTTAATAGCATTTTGAGCCTTTGGTCTGGGCTCTGCTTCCACTCTGTTCTAAAAGGATCCCTATGGCAATAACAGTGGTCCAGCCCACATGATTGGTTCCTTAATAGGGCTTAAGGAAATTCAGATTTGGGATGGCCTGTCTTGCTTAGAACAGTAATTAGCATGTCACAGTTCCAACATGGAAGAATGCCTCCATATTTTATCTGAAAGTTGTATCTCAGCTATTAGTTTTTAGTAAACTTCTCTTGTTAAAAGAGTCTGATTTAGGACTAGTTTCTATGTAACAGTCCTTCCTGAGTACAGTTTTTTTCCCCCCATTATTTAAGATTATATCCCTTAATTTGAACATAGTACTCAAATTTAATGATTCAGACATGGTCCACTGCATATTTAACAGAAAACATAAGTTTCGATTCACTTAGGTTCTAACACATAAAGTGTTGGCTTGTAAAATAAAAAAAAATCCTTTATAAATTATTCCCAACTATAGGAATTGATTTGTAAATTTAAGGGCTAAATTATCCTGAATTAAACAAAATAAAATTTTTGGAGGAGCGTATAATTAGGTTTTATTTACTTATTTATATGGAGGTACTGGGGATTGAACCCAGAACTTCGTGCATGCTGACCACACACTCTACCACTGAGTTATACCCTCCCTCTCATCCTGAACTGTTAATGGGTAAGACGCGAAGGGAAGCTGGAGTGTAGAGTTGAATCTAGTGTTCCTACAGGTCTTTGTGCTTCTTACTTTCCCCTTTGAAAAAGGGTGGGAGATGATAAAGCACAAAAAAGTTCATTCCAGAAGGGTGGAGTCTTAATACTCATGCTGCCCAGTGTTGCTCTGGAGGTAGTCAGTCATTTGTGGTGCTTCTGGCATGCTATTAGCATTTTCCTTAGATCCTGTTGCCCAACATACTCTAATATTTGTTAAAATACTCTGACAGCTATTTCCAGAGGGAGGTTTAATAAGGTATTATGGTGTTTAATCCTCTAAATGTAAATGTAATAGAACAAAGCATCCTGGGGGGGAAAGCATTGGTTACTAGAGCACAACCCAATAGTCCAGAACATAATGTGGCTTTCAGTTTTCTATAAACATCAGCTTTGATAAACTCTTCACTTGTTACTTCTTTCTATATGCACTTTATTAAATCGCAGTGTTGTTTATGAAATTCATGATAAAAATTTGAATGGGAGGCAGAATTTTGGGTTTTGTATAACATTTTCAGCAGCATATGGGCATGTATGTGATAGTTAAGAGATCTGCTTATTTTTCACTTAAAGGATATCCCTGTAGATAGTTTTTTTAAACTTGAAATATTAAGTAGATTAAAAGTTAAAAGTTGTGTAGAATCTATTAAACTTTTTCTGTATGACATCAGAAGGGACAGTTCCCTTGCCTGTTTTATAGCTTATTTGTATCCTTCCTGAGTTGATGTTTAAATGAACCTATCTATATACTTTGCATTATAGTTTCCATTTTTGCTTAATAACAATAAAAAACCAAAACTGTACACACTGCTGACCAACTTTTTTTCACGTTGTCGTGGGCTATCTTTCAGGTCAGTGTATCTAGTCCTCCTGCATTCATTTTAATGGCTGCATACTCCACTATTATGGATGTACCATTTCTACAACCAGTCCCCTAGTGATGGACATATGGTTGTGTCGAGTTTTTTGCTAGCACTGTAATAGGTTAGAGGCTGAGGCTGTAATGAATGGTGAGGAAGTCGTCAGAACTGCTACTTCAAAGAAAAAAGTAGAGAAGAAACTTCCTTTGCCAGAGTCACTTACTAAATGAAATTTAATAGAAGAAAAAACACTGTCAAAAGTTGAGAGGACCAAAATTGATACTTTTTCTCTGATCTTTTTGCCATGTGTATATCTGAATTCTTTGTTTTTAAAGAAGAAACAGCATTGAAGCATTATTTGGGGGGAAAAACACACACACAAAATCCAGCAACTCAGCATTCATGAGCAACTCTATACTATACCAGTATGTGCCTGTGCAGTGGAAGGAAAACAATTTTGGTAAGGAATTAAAACTTTAGCTTTAAACTTCCAACAGGTTGATATTTATAATGAATGATGAATCAAAAAATTTTAATATTATGTTGACAGTGCCTTTTTTTAGTTTTAAAAAAGAAGTCACCATACCTTTGATATCTTTCAGTTTAAACTTTCCCCCTTTTTTCCTTTAAAAAAAAAATCTGAATTTGCAGCCAACAAAACTTAGATATATATTAAGGTGTGTATTTCTTCTGACTTTTACTAAAATATCTATTAACATTTTTAAGAGATGTTTATGGGTCGACTTTATCCTTTTCAAGGGGCCAAGTTCACTAATTGCTGAGTTTTATACATATTACAGCAACAGTCCTTTGGTAGGTGTGTGTTGCATCCATCTAGATGCTTTGAGATGCTCATATATTGTTTTTTAAATAACTTACACACAGGGAATTATCACTGGTATTTTTTTTTGTCTGTTTGTTTTGGTTAAACCTAAATGTATGACATCTGTTACCCTTATTTCTTTTTATCTTTTTTCTGCTTTTTGCATTATCTAGGAAATATATCCTGGACAGTTCCAACCATCTCTCTGTCACAAATTCATAGCCTTGTCAGATAAGGAAGGAAAACTTCTTCGCAACTATACTCAGAACATTGATACACTGGAACAGGTTGCAGGAATCCAAAGGATAATTCAGTGTCATGGTCAGTAAACTTCAGAATTGCTTTCTATTATTTATTTACTAGTTTTGTAGAAAAAAATAGAATTAGAAAGTAGGCTGCCATCCAGGAATGGAGATTAAGCCTTATTATTTAATCATATTTTATGATTAATTGTTGATGAGTAGAGCCCAAAAAAAGGAAATCAGAAAGTACTGGCCTTGACAGTTAACTGTACAAAACATCAAACGTAACGTGCTTTTGTATTTCAAAAGATGTAGCAGCAGTTGCATAACATTACATTCTTTTAAATAATCTCTTTGGATTACAAAAGTAGCTATGGATGAAAAAAAATGGCATCTTTAGGAAACCAAAAGAAACTACTGGGTAGTTCAGATGTACAGGATTCAGAAATTTGAAGACTTGATCTAAAACAAGTATGAATACACAACCATTTTCTTATGTATCTAAACTGTCTTTAAAACACAGCTCTTAAGCTAAGGTAATATAACAGTAACCTTCAAAATCTGCAGTTCTAGTCCTGGAGGAGTTGGTTTATTAAAAAGAGTAGCTTTAGGAAGCATCAATATATCAATGTCTCTCTTGTGAAGGCCTTAGAATTTTTAAATTCTCTAACTTTTTGGTGTCAAATTTATATTATAACCTTCGTGGTATGTTTAAGAAATGGAAAATTCCTTTAATAAAAGCATATATATTGGTTGTTTTTAGGTTCCTTTGCAACAGCATCTTGCCTAATTTGTAAATACAAAGTTGACTGTGAAGCTGTACGGGGAGATATTTTTAATCAGGTAATTTATTTTAGGAATTGTGCATGTCTCTGTTTCTTTTGCCTCAATCTTTTTTTTTTCCCCTGAAAGTATGTAGTACAGAAACATTCAGGAAGTCAGTATTAGTTACCATTGGGAATTCCAGTGAAATACACAAAAACCTTTCAATACCTTAAATTGAAAACATTGATCCATGCTCTCTCTCAAATGATTAAATTGGTTACTTCATATATAAGCCTAAAATAAAAACCCAGATCATAAGTTGGGGTTTTATTTAGTTTAGTTTTTCTCCTTACTCTCCCTTTTAGTGCCTGTCAGATTCAGAATCTTAAATGAGTTGTGATTTAAAATTTAAAAAAATTTATATTACGGTTTTTGAAGATTTATTATTAATTAGGTTTAATCATTTAATTTTAGAGGAGGTATTGGGGATTGAATCCAGCTCTACCACTTGAGCTATACCCTCCTCCCTTAAAATTTAAAAAAATTCCTGCATGAAGTATTTTGTACAAAGTATTGTACGCTGTGAAAAAAATTTACAGGAAAATATGGCAGAGAATAAACAACATCCAGAAATAAATTCCTTGTGGTTAGTCACACATCTAGTTAATCATGTATAATTATTAGAGAAGGATGGCATCACTGTATTTTACAAACTTATTTTTTAAAGGATTAGTTGTGTGTGTACGTACGTATATACATACGCTGGTTTTTCCTTTTAATATATAACAAACTATTGAATATCAGATGTAGGTCTATACAGATATAATAGCAGTACAGATAATAGCAAAATTGTATTTCACTTTATGTTAACAAATTAATGGGTCATTGATAGTTGATGTTGTTTAGGTTTTACCCAGTTTTCCCTGCTGTTTATCCGCAGCTTTTCTATTTTCTTTGATAATTTTGAAATGCATTCTTGGGAAGTGTGGAAATGTTGACTGTTTCTAACTTGGGCCTTCTCTTTCCCACCTCATCCAAAATCTGGAACATGCAGGTGGTTCCTCGATGTCCTAGGTGCCCAGCTGATGAGCCACTTGCTATCATGAAACCAGAGATTGTCTTTTTCGGTGAAAATTTACCAGAACAGTTTCACAGAGCCATGAAGTATGACAAAGATGAAGTTGATCTTCTCATTGTTATTGGGTCTTCCCTGAAAGTAAGACCAGTAGCACTAATTCCAAGTAAGTTGGTGATGGCTTTTAGAGAACCATTTCTGTATATATTGCCATGGGTTGTGGGTCTGTAGAGTAGACCCCAGTGATCTTGCTGTTTCTTGTTAAAGGGGGAAAGGGAAATAGCTCAGTGGTAGAATATGGGCTTAGCATGCTTGAGGTCCTGGGTTTAATCCCCAGTACCTCCATTAAAAAAAAAAAAAAAATCTTGTTAAAGAGTGGTGAAGAGCCAAACTATTTTTCTTTAGGTGACATTCTTGTTCACGAAGATTGGTTTATCTCACATTTCATTGGGGTTTAGGTGGGTGATACTACTTTCAAAACAGAAGTAAATATAAAATTATACTGTATATAAAACTTAAGACAATGGGAAACAGTTCAACCTAAACTTTTCAATGGAATGTGTTTTTAATGTGGCAGAAGTTAACATCAACTAAGTTATATACAGTTAGGAAACAGTAAAATAAAAAAATCTGTGTTTTTAATCTTAATTTGATCTTTCAAATTTAATTGATTTTTGGTCCAGTAAATTCAAATGTATAGCTTGATAGGTGTGTAATGTACTCATGTAAGATAGAATTTCAGAGTTCACAACGTTTGGTTTGTTTTTGTAAAAATAACAATGCCTTGTCATAATCATTGTATGTAGATCAGCTCTACCCATAAGGGTGTTTGTGCATATAAAAATGCTCAATTTGAATCCCTGATGCTCTCAGGAATATTTCTTTAACCCGTGCTCCTGTACTTCTTTTCCCTCCCTCAGTGAGCAAACAGGGAAAGGAAGATAGAGAGACTGATTTCAGTAGATTAGTTGTGCCCTAAAAAGTGAGGGAAGAAAGAAAGCAGAGAATATCAAACCCTTAACTAGAGAATTAAATTAGACTCCTACACCAGCAAATAGGCAGCCAGGGTCAACCACTGGAAGAAACAAGGAGTTATGTCTCCAATTCAGCATGTTTCCTACCTGACATGTAGTGGTTTTAGCAGTTTAATTCGATCTTCCCTAAATAGCTGTGAAATTTTATCAAAGTAGAATATAGGACAGTTTTTAAACAGAATTTGAAAATTTAATGTATAAGCTTTTTTATTTTTTGAGTTTTTTTTTTCCTCTTTAAAGGCAGAGAAGTGTTAAGTTTTCTGTGGGGTAGTATAATAGTGATAGGCAAAGGTTCTTTTTTTAAAACAAGTAAGACACTGGTGTATGATAGTGGAAAGTAGACTTGTATGAAGTTTTACATTTTATATTGGGAGCCATTCAGAATAACTATCACCTCCTTTGTGCCAAGAACTCTTTGTATTAACTCACTGAATCCTCCCTGCGAGCTTGTGGAAAAGTAGTTATTATCCCCATTATACACACAAGGAATTGAGGTACAGAATGGAAAAGATGATTACTCAGAGGCAAGCAAATAGGTGACAGGAGCAGAAACTGAAATTCTGAAAGATGTTTAACTGTTCATCTGTTTACTTGATAGCTTGATGATATGTAATAGCTTGGTTATGTATTAGTGGCAGGTTTTTTTTCATATCGGGAGCATGTTAGATTTTTATGTAGTGTATTTGTTGTGCCTTTATTAGGGTGCCTCCCTTCCTTTCTCTAACTTACTTTTTCACTCTACTTTTAGGTTCCATACCCCATGAAGTGCCTCAGATATTAATTAATAGGGAACCTTTGCCTCACCTGCATTTTGATGTAGAGCTTCTTGGAGACTGTGATGTCATTATTAATGAATTGTGTCATAGGTTAGGTGGTGAATATGCCAAACTTTGCTGCAACCCTGTAAAGCTTTCAGAAATTACTGAAAAACCTCCACGACCACAAAAAGAGTTGGCTCATTTGTCAGAGTTGCCACCCACACCTCTCAATATTTCAGAAGACTCTAGTTCACCAGAAAGAACTCCACCACCAGATTCTTCAGTGATTGTCACTCTTTTAAACCAAGCAACAAACAATGTTGATGACCCAGGTGTGTCTGAATCGAAAGACGGTGTAGAAGAAAAATTACAGGAAGTACAGACTTCTAGGAGCATTGAAAGTGTTAATGAACAGATGGAGAATCCGGATTTGAAGAATGTTGTCTCCAGTACTGGGGAGAAAAATGAGAGAACTTCAGTTGCTGAAACAGTGAGAAAATGCTGGCCAGCTAGACTTGTAAAGGAGCAGATTAGTAAACGGCTTGATGGTAAGAAAGGCTGTTGAACCATTTTGAAGGTATAATTATGGTAACAAAATATTTTCAAGAAATGAGGAATTTTGGCAGGTTATTTACGGTAATTTTATGCAGCTAAATGTAACAATTGTGTTTAGAGAAACTGGAGTTGAAAATTTAAGCTAGAGGAAGATAAATGGGTATCTTTTGTAATATGGGGAAGAAATGGTGTGTTAAAGTATGCTTTGCACCTTGTGTTTCTTTAGGGAAGGGGAGAAGGTAAGCATTAAATTAGGAAATACTGAATGTTCTGTCATTGTCTGGTGAGAGCTTTAAGTGGTAGAACCAATTGAGATTTGGGTCAGTGGCATTTTATTTTGATTTTAATCTCATGAGGTAGAATCTATTACTTATCTGGTACAGGTGGGAAACTGAGGAGCATAGAAAGAGGATAAGTACCCTATGCAAGGTAACAACTTAGGGTGTGGATGAACCAGGTTGGATTCCAGGTTCTCTTACCCATTATGTTGTGTTGTCTCAGATCCAAAAAACATCTGACTCCTCCGGAGTATCAGAAATAGCAACTGCCCTGTTTTGACACATGGAAAGTCTTTACCAGTTAGTATTAACATAGGTGAAATCACTTCCTACTTTTTGAAACCCTTATGTCCAAGTAGTATCTATGGTGAAAAATCCTAATTTAATTAAAGCAGTAATGTGGGTTCATTAACTTAGATGCAGCAATAGTGTACAGCTTAAAATATTAAGTCCCATTCCATTTACCATATGTGGTGAAAAACTGAGAAATTTGGGACAAATTATTAAGTATTCTAATCATTTGCTGTAAATAAATTTCAGTTCAGCTGAATAAATGTTTGGGCCTTTTCCATAGTAGGCAGTGTAGCAAGTTCTGGAGACCTTGATCAAGCTACTGATGTTTGTGTATAATTACAAAAATAGGTGAATGAAGAAGTTGGTGATATTTTAAAAGGTAGATGCTACTTACAGGGGACTGGGTTATAGAAGGTTTTCTAAAAACCTAAGTTCTGACTTGGGTCTTGAACTATAGATAAGTAGGAGATGTCTTTTGTGGGGGAAACTAGAAAAATACTTGCATAGAATATTTGCAAATGTGGCAAGAGTCAGAAACAGAAAAATTACTGTTGACTGTATCCGGTAAAGGAAGTTTCTATCATACGCAAGAGTACCTACTGGGGATATTCATTGGCTATCTTTGTGACAGATGAGTCAAATATATAAAACTCTGCCCCAGGAAAGAAAGATTAGACCTAGAGCAGTGTCTTTGGTATTACGCCTTGGTTTTACTCTACCAATTTAGGCCTTTAAAGATACAGGCTTTGGAATTAGACTGAGTTAATTCACATCTACCTCTCCCATAGCATTGTGAGCATTTAAAAAGATAACTGATATAGAGTGTAAAACTTAACATTTTTAGCTGTTATTGCTATTATTTTTGTTGTGAGGTCAAGTCTGAAAAGGAGAAAGTTGGAGCATATAATAATAGGAAGTAAATTTTAAATGTCTTGATGGTTGCCAAGAGGGCAAAAACAGACAGGTACAGGATACAGATGTTGGGAAAGGTCAATATCATTGCTTCTCACACTTAAATGAAATGTGTATAAGACTCATAAAAGCAAGATTCCAATTCAGAGGGTGTGTGGTAGGCCCTTCTGTGTGGTGGGCTGGATACTTAATTTCATCTCATCAGATCTGTTCAAGGAGTTCGTTAACTAAACTTCATTGAACGTGACTCTCTACATTTATTCATACTTACCTCATAGGGTTGTGAAAATTACTTCATTTTCCAGCTGAGGAAGTTTAGTCGCAGAGAGAACTCAAAATTTACAGAGATGGTGAGTGGCAGAACTAAGATCCGCAGCCAGGAATGAGGTAGTCTATAGCTTGCCTTTGAGAAACTCTGTAATAGCCTCTACTAATGATACTTAGGTAAAAGAACTAGAACCTAAGCTTATTCCAGACAGCCTGGTCAGGCCAAGTTAGTCTTAGAAACCTGGAAATAACCTATTTTTATTACTGTATTTTAGGTAATCAATATCTGTTTTTACCACCAAACCGTTACATTTTCCATGGCGCTGAGGTATATTCAGACTCTGAAGATGACGTCTTATCCTCTAGTTCTTGTGGCAGTAACAGTGATAGTGGAACATGCCAGAGTCCAAGTTTAGAAGAACCCATGGAGGATGAAAGTGAGATTGAAGAATTTTACAATGGTTTGGAAGATGATGCTGATGGTAATGAGAGAGCTGGAGGAACTGGATTTGGAGCTGATGGAGGTGATCAAGAGGCAGTTAATGAAGCTATATCCAATGAAGCTACTATATCCATGAAACAGGAAGCAGCAGGCATTAACTATCCATCAAACAAATCATAATGTAATAATTGTCCAGGTACAGGAATTGTTCCACCAGCATTAGGAACTTTAGCATGTTAAAATGAATGTTTACTTGTGAACTCTAGAGCAATGAAACCAGAAAGGTGTAATATTTATAGACTGGTAAAACAGACTTTTTTTTTCCCTGTGGGGTAATTTTTAACTTCCTTATTTCTGTGCTTATACAAACACTAACTCTTTTTATTTTTTAATTTAAGAAAGGTACTAAGTATCTTTAATTAGCTGTTGGACAAGATTTTCTTTTAAAGGTTCATTTGTATGATACATCTGTATGTATAATTCTGTTTTTGCCTAGTGAGTTTCAACATTTTAAAGTTTTCAAAAAGCCATTGGAATGTTAAATTAATGTAAAGGGAACAGCTTATCTAGACCAAAGAATGGTATTTACACACTTTTCTTTCTAACATTGAATGGTTTGAAATCCTCAAATCTCTGTTCTGCTAAACTTTTGATTCTTTATTAGCACAATTATCTATTTTTAAACACTGGCATTTTCCAAAACTTGTGGCAGCTAACTTTTTAAAAATCTCATGACATGCAATGTGATTAGAAGGAAGTCAACAATATGTGGGAGAGCACTCGGTTGTCTTTGCTTTTTAAAGTGAGACTTGGTGCTAACAGTTTTAGGAATATTGTTCAAATGAAGATGGCTTTTGTACTTCCTGTGGACATGTAGTAATGTCTATATTGGCTCATAAAACTAACCTAAAAAACAAATAAATGCTTTGGAAATACTTCAATTGCTTTAGAGACAATAGTGCCTGCCTGGGTCCCCTTAGTTTTGAGAATATTTGCCATTGTTGTTTAAATACCTGTCACTGTGGTAGAACTTGCATTGATTCTTTCCCACAAGTATTAAACTGCCAAGATGTGAATTTGCAAAGCCTTTATGAATCAATAATAATGATACTTCAACTAAGGGGAGTGTAGTATTTTGGACTGTTGCACCCCTCCTCCATTAATGAGAGCAACAGGTCCCTGATTACAGTTCCAAAGTTAAGATGTTAATTATAACTCCGCCAGTAAAGTAAGTACATGTCTCCTGTTGGGAGGATTTGGTATAATAAACACCAAACTACTAGCCTAGTATTACGGAAATGAACGTGATGTAACTTGTAATAGCAGGATAGTTAATGAAACTAGTTCCTATGACGTGTCTTTATTTAAAAGCTTAGCCTGCCTTAAAACTAGAGACAGCTCTCTCAGCTGCAGAAGCTTCTAGCCTTTCAAAAAAGTTCCTACTTTATATAAAATTGCACATTGAGCATTTATTTCCCAGACCTTTCCCCAACAGTACTTCCAGATAAAGTATTCCTATGTTGCTTTAGTATTTATTACAACTTAAAAAAAAGTTTGAAATATAGCTGTTCTTTAAGTGTATAAAATACCCAGCTAGGACCATTACTGCCAGAGAAAAAGTTCTACTGAATGGCCATTTCCCTACCTAAACGATGTCTCAGTCTGAATTTATTTGGCTACACTAAAGAATGCAGTATATTTAGTTTTCCATTTGCATGATGTGTGTTTGTGCTATAGATGATATTTTAAATTGAAAATTTTGTTTTAAATTATTTTTACAGTGAAGACTGTTCTCAGCTCTTTTTATATTGTACATAGTCTTTTATGTAATCTACTGGCATATGTTTTGTAGACTGTTTAATGACTGGATATCTTCCTCCAACTTTTGAAATACAAAACCAGTGTTTTATACTTGTACACTGTTTTAAAGTCTATTAAAATTGTCATTTGACTTTTTTCCTGTTAACTTACATTGTTTAAGGTATAAAATTTTAAAAATCTGCAGAATTTGTACAGCCTTTAGGGCTTAGATGCTCTCTTCTAATACAACATTTCTTATTCAATTTGTAAGTCTCAGCACAACGGTACTTGAACACTGAAGAGTGCTGGTTGTAGCAATCAGTGCATCACCACACATTCAAAACTAGTATTTCAATCAGTCTACGCCAGAGGCCTTAGGCCTTGCCTGCCTTTCTCCCTCATTCTACTCTGCCATATGAAAGGAAAGATTAGACAAAGGATTTGGGGGTAGAGGGACAGCAGAGAATGGCACAACTGTAGTGAACTTTAGTGAACTTTAGACTTTGAAGCTAAATAGGAGAGGACAAAAAAACGACATTTGGTATAACCTCCTATAAACCTGCTATTCAAAAAAAAGGCCCTGCTCTCAGGTCTCTTGCCTTCCTCCCCAACAAACTTTTGAAGTCAATTACAAATAAGGAAGTGATACTGCTTATATGCACAAAATGGGAAAGAAGTCAGGTAGTTCATATCCTAAAAAGGAGGGTGTGTAGTCATTTTAAGTAGTCAAATACTTGGCAAGACCTGATTTAATTAAAGTCACCTAGTCAGTGCTATTTTTATTCCCTTTGGTTAATGCACTATATAGTATATTCCACTGATGCAATTAATGGCACATGGTTTAATTAGCATCTCCCTTAGTGATACATAAGGTGATATATACCCACCTGCTGAAACAGGTCTCCACTCCTACACTTGTAATCTAGAAGTATGTATATGTACATGAAAACTTCTACCCCTCCTTAAAACACGAACAAAGTTGGCCTTAAATTAAAGCTAGGATGCTAGCAGAAATATGGAGAAATGGTCACTTGGGAAGTTTCTGAAAGTACAAGTAACCTGTGCATCGCCTCTAAGAGGTAACATTTAATTGGCCTAAAGTGGGGCTTGTGCATAGTGTTAAAAAGTAGCCCCAGGTGATAAAGTCTGTTAATTGAGAAGGGAAAAGAATAGGGGGAGTTCCCTTCTGCACTTAACGCATCATTCCCAGGGGCTGGACTAACGGAACAGGGACTAACCAATTTATCTCTAGAAATACTACCAGTTTAAGAATGGGAAGCTACTGAAAGAGTGAATTACTCAGAAAGGACAAAACTACCATCAGGAGTTTTAGAGGCTTCAGAAGAGGTTGGAGATTGGGAAGAAGTTGAGAATAGGGTAATTTGCCCCTGCTTTCTGAGAACTCACCATGTTTTCCCAGGGAACACTGCCCTATGTGCATATTACAAAATCAAAAGACTTTTTTGAATCAAAAGACTTAAATGCAGTAAAAATCAGTAAGGCAGGCAAAAAAAATCTGTCAGTAAAAATTAATCCTAATGGATAGTGGGCCCCTATGTAAGGCTGGGGCTCTTAGAATGCAGTTTTAAAAACTCCATTCTGGTTTTATTTCATGCCAATTTAAAGACATGTCTTGGTTCTACTATCTTTTCAATCAGTCTGAACAATGGCTATTGGTTAAAATTACTACTGACTTAAGACAGGGAGGCTAAAAACAGGTTGCTCTTACATATTAGGCCTATCTGGAGGCCAAATACTCTAAAAAGTTAGTCAACTCAATAATCATGGTCCTTATAATTTAGTGAACTCAGTATCTGCCAACTATAAAGCTCGATATTTTTGTTACTTCTTAAAAAGCAAATGGAAATTTCAAAAATCTTCAGTGGTATTATTTTAATTTCCTACCATGAATCTCCCTGCTGTTAATTCTACTGTATGTCTGCAGCAACAGAGGGAGGAAAAGAATATCAGACTTACCCACAATTATGCCTTGTACTGTTGTGTTCCCAGATAAGGTGTCAGCCCTTGTTAAAATACTTATTCAACGAACTCCATGTGAATTAATCCAAAGTGGCTGCTATTTCACAGATGAGCTTCATAGCATACAGGTTACTAAAAAAAAAAAAAAAGCATCTACCTGTTTTTGATGTGAACAATCACTATCCTCAGGGAATGGATGTGCAGGGAAACAAACAAGGAAGAATTTTCATTGGGAAAAATGATACTTTGTGAAAAATTATTAGGTCTTCTATCTAAAAAAACAGCTATGGTTCGCCAGAAGTTTTTAAATTAAACTACTGAAAAGTACAGGTTCACAATCCCTTCTCCAAAACCCTTGGCCTCATTTGCATTTTGGAATTATGAATGTTAAGGACTTTTTTAAGCACACATCATGAGGCACCCCATAGAAGCCTGAAGCAGCACCTAGATCAAACACAGTAATCAAATATCAACATTACCACAGTAAAATGTATGAATAGTCCCATTTAGCCCCACTTAATACCGTAAGTAGCCTCAATTCAGGTCAGGTCTTGCTGCAAAATTACATATGCAAATTTTTTTCCAGAGATGTTTTAGATTCTAGAATTATAGACCTCTAGAAGTGGATGAATTTGTATGGGAATGGGAACAATCAATCCAAAATTTAAGACACCTTCCCTGAGACGTTATTTTGAATTTTGAATCTTATATGAGAACCAATGAAAGTTTAAATATTAAACCAATAAATCTTTATTATTTAAACAATTTTCACGGCATTTTTAAAATAAATTTAAAAAATAAATATTTGCATTATAGCAGAAAGTCACATGTGTTGCATCAACTCACTGTTACAATTTAATGACCGGAGATAACTAAGCATCAGCACCATAAAACTGTTAAGATTTGTTTCTTAAAATTCAAGGAAAGTTCTAAAGCACTGAAAATTCTGATTAAATACCAACCTGCAGCATCAGTAGTTTTAAAAGCTATAACCCAGTGACTGGTTCTCATAGTAGCCAATGATTGTATTCCTGGCAGCTGTACGACAAAGTTCTTCCATTACTAAATATTAAGCTTTCCGATAACTGTCCATTTATCAACAGCATCTCAAGATTCACAAAAGGAAAGAACTACAAGTTATTTAGATAACTCCTATTTGTAATTTAGATTTGCACAAGGACATTTATTCTAGCAAAAAAGCAAAGATCGTGTTTTCACCATGCTAATTTTTTGCTTTTATAGATCTAGAGTAAGAATAAAATCATTAAATTTTTAAGCCCTGAAAGTCAGTTCAGTTCAGTTCAATTCAGTTCAATTACAACCATAGAAACTGTATGGTATCAGAACATAACTATTTTATTACAAAACTTAACATTATTTACAAAATGAAAAAATAATTGAATGACTACTGCAGGCCAAAGTCAAAGGTTTTTCACCCAGTGAGTGAAGAAAAATTAAGCAACATTTCCATGCACTCACACACCAGATCATTTGTGAAATATGCAAACTCTTAAAATTCATGTTAGTAAAACTTCAATGTATTCACAATACTTCTATGTTTATTGGAAGATGGCAAAAAAAAATCCATGGTTCTGTACAATAAGTTTAATATTAACACAGTTTATTTCCTTTAATATTTTTTGGCTTTCATGAATACTCACTGCATCGAACATTTTGCAAGTTAAGCATTATAATAGTACCTCTGTCACCTTGCTGAATTCATCACCACAAGAAAAAACACAAATAATTAGTTTAATGCTTCTGCAATAAACGGAATAATTATAACTATAAAGTTATATTAAACTGAAGCCTTCATTGTGATCAATAGCTTGGATCAGTTTAGAGCGTAGAGTTTCTTTGTCTGTGTATTTTGGAAGATCCAGAAGATTAAAACAGGTATGAGAAACTGGGAGATACTCCTCACCACCTCCTGTTGACTGGATGACTAGTATTAGACTCTTCATACCAAGAATAGGAATGCGATCACTACCTGTCAAAAATACTGCCAAGAAAAAAGTTGTTTAGCCAACTACTTTCATCAAAACAACAGTAACTTGGTGTAGAGCACCAAGCGCAGCACAGTCAGCACAGCAAACAGCCTTCCGTTAACATTTGCTCTAACGTGGAAGCCTATCCCCAGAATCTGTGCAAGCATGATTTTTAGACACATACTAATTACACATCCAAACAATGTTTTTCTTTAAAAGTGTAATCTTAATATTAGTACCCAGGAGATGCTTAATACATGTTTGAGGAATGAAAGACTACTGTCCCCGACAAAAACATTCTGGGAGCCCTTCTTTTGGAAAAGAATAGCCATATAGAACTAGTTTATGAGTCAAATACGAAACATGGTTTTAATGATGATTTCTATTTCTCTTGTTTCTGTCATTTAAAAATAAAATTTGTAATGGGCAGCCAAAACTCAAATCGCTTAAGAATGACTTGTCATCCTTATGATATGCAAAATAGACATACAGAGATTAGATTATAAATAACAGAAGTCCTAGAATAGAAAAGTTATGTTTCCCACACAAATTTCATGCAGAAGAAGAGAGAAAAGGAAAATGAAGACTGAACACAGAAAAGAGCTATACTGGAGATCTTTTTAGGAATTCTAAAAGGAATTACAACAATTATTGTAATCAGTGTTATAATTTGTTTTCATTTGAAAGAACCAATTCTATTTTGGAAGCAAACTGAATTTAGCCTTCAAAATAAGAAAACACATGTAACATAAAATGCAGATTTAAAAAAATTATTCTAATTGAAAATTAAAAACGGGATCTTGGAATAATAATGTAAGAAAAAAACCTTATTCACCAAAGTGAATCAAGTAATCTTTAATAATTAGATTCCATTCTCATGAAACAAAGAATTATAAATACTTACACAAAAATTGTTTTTTCTTTTCCAATGGTAATTCATGAAATACTTCCCAAAACATTTTTATTGTAGGATGTTCTGCCCAGTACTCTCCTTTGTATTCTGTATTCTAAAAACAGCATAATCTTTTATTAATATTAAAAGATACTAGTTTTGTCTTGAATCTTACAAATTGGCTTCCTTAGCACATTAAGCTAACATTTTCCAGTAGTTTGAAAGTCATGTGATTCTGTCAATTACCTTCTACCTCCAAGGCATTTTGCAATTTAGACTACTAGTTTCTGGGAAAGGAAAGGGGGAGAAAATATGTATGAATCAGCAGAAATCTCTTCCCTCCACTTCAAAGAACATGATTAGGATTGTAATGCCATCTTCAAAAGTAAACATTAAAGGTTAAACCAGAATTACTAAAATGTTAACAGATTATTAAAGTTCAACATGGAATTAATTATCTGTGATAATTATAAAATTTTCTTTTATCCTAAATTGATGAATAGAAGTCAAACTAGTTGTTACTCTATCTTCCCTTGAAAAAAAGAAAAACGTTCTAAGAGCAACACTGTGGTAGTTTCCAAATGGCCCCCAAGGATCTCTGCCTCCTGCTATTCATGCACTTATGTAGACCCTTCCCACGTTGAATAGGCCTGACCTTTAACCTATTGCAGATATGAGAATACATCATTTTGAGATTAGATCATAAAAACTTCTGTGGCTTTAGCCTCCTCTTGATCACTCACTCTGGGGTCAGCCAGCTACCATTTCATAAGGACACTCAAACAGCTCTATGGAGAGGTCCTCAAGGTGAGACTCTGAGGCCTCTAGCCAACAGCCACATAAGTGAGCCATCTTGGCAAAGAAATTCTATCCTTAATCAAGTCTTCAGATGAGTAAAAGCACCAGTCAATATTTTGACTGCAACCTCATGAGAGACTGCTGAGCTAAAACCACCCAAGCTAAACCACTCCTGAATTCCTGACCCACAGAAACTGTGAGACAATGAATATTCAGTTATCCTTTTTTCTTGGGGCGGGGGTGAGGTAATGTTTATTTATTTATATTCTTAGAGGAGGTACTCGGAATTGAACCCAGGAACTTATGCATGCTAAGCATGTGCTCTACCGCTTGAGATATACCCTTTCCCTCACTGTTATCTTTAAGTCACTATGCTTTGGGGTAATTTGTAACAACAGAAGCAATACACTTCCCCTTTAAAAAATATTAGCACTAAGAGAAAAGGGAGGTAGGAAGGAAAGAGGACTTAAGTCTACACTGTATTCTTTAAAATACAGCCATAGTTGGCCTTAACTTTTAGTTCTTAGCAAAAACCTAACATCAGAGCCTTTGGACACACTATTTCCTTAGCGTAGACCACTTAGACACATCCTCCTCCTTTCTTCGTTCATCAGGCTTATTTCTATTTATCCTTTAGGGCTCAGATTAAATGTGACCTAATTTATTCATTGATCCATTCAATAAATATATAATGAGCTTTAGTCAAAGTTTGGGGCCCTTGGGAAACTGCAGTGAACAAAGTCCTTACTTTCCTGGTGGAGATTACTACCTAGTGAGAAGCTTTCCCAGTCTGTGTAGCCTAGGTTAGGTTTCTCCTTATAAACCATTCACTAAACCCTCTTATATTCATCACAGTTCAATTATTTAATATCTAGCTTCCTTACTGGAGGACAAAGACCATGTCTCAATCTTACTGCTGTCTTCCTAATCTCTTGCATAGTATTAGGCATCCAGTAGGGGCCCAATGAATATTTGCTTGTGAGCTTCTTGAACTTTGGGCTCTATTTGTAGCCACAATTATCTCAATGACTGAACTCTTGAAAACCACAACATATTTGCTATTAATTTACAAATAGGTTTGGAAAAAATAGTTTGAATTACAGTAATCAGTTAATGCATTAACTTGTTTGAATTAAAGTCACTAAGCATGTTGGGGGGAAATGAAAGAAGGGTGGCTATAGATTTTTCTTTTTTTTTTCCTAAATGGTTTTGGGGAAATGTGTAGATAGTCCTGATGAAGAAGAGCATTTAAAGTCACAAATCCTAATCACTGAAATTATAATGAATTAGACATATAGTGGAAGAAACCAAACTATATTAAATACATTAAAATATGCTTAAACTGTCCTGTCTTACTGAATGAACACTTCTATCACTTATATCTTCAGGCAAGGTTTTAAGCACTGCCTGAGTGACCTTCTATGCTCTGGGATAAGAGTGAACAAAAACAAAAATCCTGCGTTTATGGTGCTTACATGGTAGTGGGGGGAAGAAGGGGTGGCAGATAATAAAGACAACTAAGTAAAATATTATTTAGCTAAATTCAAAGGAAAATTTAAAAAGCAGAGAAGGGAAATGGGGGTGCATGTGTACACACATGCAATTTTAGTTAAGTTATCCAGTGAAGGTCTCTGAGAAGATATAAAGACATGAAATGAGAGCAAGAAACATTTGGAATTACCAAGGTGAAGAGAATTCCAGCCACAACAGGTATAGAAAGGGAACAGGAAATAGAAAGGCCACAAGACTGGAGGGTTCTGGGCTCAGCAAAGAAGACAATAAGGCTGAAGCAGAGTGAGAGGAAGAATGAAAGAAGATGAGGTAAGAAGGACAAGCTGTGTAGGATCTAAAGTGTGATGAGAGGCCATTACATCATTTTCATTTTAGAGGGACTGGAGGTAGAGTCCATTTCCACTGGGGTATCCTTAAAGTCAGTACAGCTTTCTTCTCTTCAGCAGATCAACTGATCCCCCAAAGAAATCTTCAATCTCCTTCCTGGAGGATTTAAGCCTGGCTACCAGCTTTCTGAAAGCCAGCCTCAGTTCTACCTCTTTTCCCAGATTCTAAAGCCTCTGTCCAGACTTGTGTTTTGCTGGGTAGGACAGTGGATATGAGAGGTCTAAAAATTCTTTAAATTAGCTTTGAAGTAATTCTATGCCCAACCCTGTATCCTTCTGCCATTACAGTAACATTATGTGCCAATTCCTGAGCCTTTCAGAGATTCTACAGTGTGAAATGGGTTGCCTCTTGACAATCCTTTCCCTCTGGAGGCTTGGAATTCATTTTTCTTTGCTCTAAGTCACTCATCAACTCATCTACCTATTTTTCATCTTCCAAAACTATTTTTTCTCTTGCTTACTGTATTTTTTTGGAGGCGTCTACTCCTATTTTAATTCCTTTATTGTCACTGAGATTTTGGGAGGCAGTCGAGATAAGCATGTTTATTTCACTATGTTTAACCAGAGTCCTTATACACACACACACACACACACACATATATATATATACACACACACATACACATACATACACACATGCACATTTAAAAAAAATGGATGTACTGGGGATTGAACCCAGGACTTCATGCAGGCTAAGCACATGCTCTACCACTGACCTATTACCATCCCCCACTAATATTTTTTAAATTTAAAAACTTTATTTCCTGAATTATTACAGTAAAATTGACTTTTTCTGATGTGTGTACAGTTCTATGAGTTTTAAACACATGTCACAGATTCCTGTAAGCACCAACACAATCAGGATACTGAATAGTTCTACCACTCCAAAGAACTCTCTTGTGCTATCCCTTTGCAGGCACACACTCCCTCCATCTCTAGCCCCTGTTCACTGTAGTTCTGTCTTTTCAAGAATGTCACATAAATGGAATTATATGGAATCCTTTGAGACTGGCTTCTTCACTCAGCATAAAGACTGTCATCTTAGGTGTTGCACGTATCAATAGTGCATTTCGTTTTATCACGCAGTAGTAGCCTACTGTATGGATATACCATAGTTGGTTTATCCATTCACACAGTGAAGGACACCTGGGTTGCTTCCAGTTTTTGACTTGTTTGCAGATTTTTTAAAAACATAAATTTTTAAAACTTCTGGTAAAATACACCTAACCTGAAGCCTATCATTATCTTAAAATTCTTTTTAGGTGTACAGTTTGTTGCATTAAATGCATTCACACTGTTATGCAACCATCATCACTATCCATCTCCAGAATTCTTTTCATCTTGCAAAATGGAAACCATGCATCCGTTAAAAACTAACCCCCCCCTCCCCCAGGTTGATAGATTTGTGTGTAAACATAATATTGAGGAGTGAAACTGCTAGGTCACGTAGTAAGTGTATGTTTAACTTTATTAAAAAAAAAAGTCAAACTGTTTGCAAAGTGGCTATATCATTTGTATTCCCAGCAGCAATGTATGAGAGTTCCCAATGCTCTGTATCCTTGTTACACCTAGTATTGTATCTTCTTAGGTTAGCCAATTTAATAGGTATGTACTACAGAACTATTAATGCAAAAATTGTATCAGAGGTTGCTAGATTACAAAGATGGAAAAATTTACAGGCCAGCCCTGCATACATTTTTCTCAAAGCTGATCTAACCAACCACTTTTTATTAAATATTTATATTTACTTGAAGAAATCTGAGAATTACTTGTATAGAAAAGAAGAAAAAAAAAAGTTGATTAAAATAGTCCCAACCTTCTCCCTAAAGTTTCCTTTATTTCTGTTAAGGCACGAGTAATGAAGGTCATGAATATTATTTATTCTCTGCTAAAAAATTTAACACTGGAGCTAATCAGAAAAAAAGAAAACAAAGATCTTAAGTATTGTGAGCGCTTTTCATTATGTTTTTCCTAGGATCGAGGCAGAATGAAAACCCATTCAGTTTTAGCTGGGGCCTCTCTCTAGCCTCTGTCATAGATGACATTTTTTTGCATAAATACCACCAATACTACAGGTATAAAAGGTTATCTAATCCATACATAATTAAAATTCATTCAATGTGGAGTAAAAAGGGTACAGTATTTTCCTATAAAAATGATAGTAATAAACAGTGTAAAATGGAAAACAATAAAGGAGATGGCAACAAGCTGTTTTCCTCTTGCCTTGCCATTTAAATATCATATATTTGTTTTTTTCCTACCTTTTCCAGTTCCTTCCAATCATAATTTGTATTTCCGATAACCATTGCTTGTAGTTCATTAGGCTGGAAGAGCTGAAGGACCTTCCCTCCACAGACCTTATGAAAGCCCGCATGAAAAGCATCAAATAAGGAAGCCACAGATTTATTGAATATGTAATCCACATAAGCATCAACAAACTCCTGCCTAGAAACAAAAAAGCACACATGCACAGAAGATAAAAATCATTTTTTATGGAGAATACATATTGTAGTCTTAATAAAACTTTGAGTGCTGCTGTACTTTTTGCTATTTATCTACAAAACTGAGAAAGTATGACTAGGGTTCAAAGGGGTGAAGTCTTTATGGAGAAGTCTATTATTCTTTCTATACAAAAGTCCAGTATATCTTTGAGGCATGTAGACAATCTCTCATTCACAGCCATTCCTAGGCTATTTCTAAGTGAAAGATTTTATTTCCTAGTGGGAAGAACAATGATACAAATGGCTATCAAAATGCTTATAGAAATTCACAAATTATTGACAACTTATATATACCACTCCACATGCATCCCTAAGAAGAGTGATCTGTTAAAAAAAAAAAATTCTAGATGATTAAAAAATAAGAGATTTTGGATTCAGTATTTGATAGACTACAGTCTGTTTTCCTCTGTGTATCAAGGAATTTGAAAACAAAACTCGTTTAAAAAACTAAATACCCACGAATGGCATTAAGTATTCTTTTAGGATAATCACTGAACATTAGAAGCATAGTTCCTTTTCAAGTGTATGCGCACATACATATAAATACGCACATACACACGAACACTTTTTGATGTTTTTCTCTCTGTTATGATACAAAAAGGGAACTGAAAAGAAAAAAGGAACATCTTCACTTAGCAATCTGAACTACAATTTTATTCAATTTGTTCTGTTAGCCACAAACATTTTATGTGGATATTTGGTCAAACCAATAAATGAGAATGGGTAACTAGAGGATTTCAATATTTTATACTGTTCCAAATTAAAAAGGGTGATTCTACAAATGAGAATACTGGTAAGTTGTCATCTACAGATAATCTTTTTAGCAAGTTATGAAATAATTTCAAGGTGAATTTACAAAGAGGAAAAAAAAAGGTTAGAGGAGGCCATTGTAAAGTAAAATTGGTTGGACCTAAGAAAAAATCAACAGCATATACTTATTACCATAAGGTTCTGACGAGAAGAAACAATTTTGTAACTCGTAATTTTATAATTCATTTAATTAGAAAGTCAAATATACCTGTACTAGTTAAGTCTCTTAAAAACAAAAGGCTAAATTGTTTTATGTTCTAACATTTTGGGGATCAAAATTCTTTACTTCTAAACTAAATAATCTATGTTAAATAATATTTTTTAGGAACTTAATTAGTCCAACAAGAGAAACTTTAAAAGCAGGAAAACAATCTTTTAAAATTATAGTCTAAGTTTTTAAAAACCGAGATTTTTTTTTAAAGGATAACTAGAAAGACCCAACTTTTTTTTCCACATTATTTTTTGAACAGCTTTATTTTTATCAAAGTAAGGAACACATACAGTTTAAAATGTCAAATAGTAAAAATCCTAACAGCCAACATTTACTGAGCACATACATGTGCTGGGTACTATTCTAAGCATCTTAAAATTGCTGCCTCATTTAATCCTCAAAATAACCCCATGAAGTAGGTACAATCTGTCATCCCATTTTACAGAAAAGGAGACTGAGGCATGAAGACATCTACTAATTTACCTAAAAGTTATACAGCTTCTAAGTAGTACAATCAGGATTATAATCATTTGGACCAAGTCCCTGGCAACAGCCTAAATTAAGCTAACTTTGTCTAAAGAATTATAACACGATAGAAGAAAACAAAGCAATTCTGTCTTATACCTTTCCACCAGAAATTCCTGCTATTTCAAGAAAACTATCTGTTAACCCTGCTATCCCTTCTGATATTTACCTTCAACTTCAACAACACAGTTTTACTGTTATTCCTTGATTTTCAATTTTTAATATTATCTGATGAACTGAGTATCTACTGTGAAAGGTGAGGATTTACCTTTAATTGTCTCATTCTCATTTTGCTCCCTCAATGCTCTCATTATAAAAAATTTTGGTTCAATAGTCATTATTAACATTTTTGATTAAAACTATTATTCACAATTAAGCTAGAGAGTATTCTATGATTACTTTTCTTTTCTTAAAATGAATTTTTGTTTCCCTTAGTCTGCTACCTCATCCCTAACTTCAATGGAAATGTCAACCTCCTCTAGATTCATTCAAATGTATTAGATTGCATTTTCCTTCTGGAAACATTCCTCTTGGAGCCCTTCATCCTCCTGATCTAACTCTGATTGGTTGCTCTTTCTAAATCTTGTGTGCACTGCTGTTCCTCTTTGCCTCTCTTCTATATTAAATCCTATTTGCACGGGAAACCCGTCTTCCTCATTCTTGCTTTAATTCCTTGTAATAGTGGAACACATACTCCAGTAACTTCTTGAGACTCTGCATGTATAAAAATGTTTTTATACACCACATACTTGAGAGTTTAAATACAGAATTCTACATTAAAAATCATTTTCTCCCAGAATTTTGATCTTTTAGCTTCAGAGTTATTCTTGAGAAGTGTGATGTTATTTTGATTTTTAATTCTTTGTATATGGTCTGCCTTTTTTTCTGGAAGATTTTAAGGTCCTTTTTTCTTTCATGTATTTTGCCTTGGTATGTGCCTTTCCACTTTCCATGCTTTCAATATTTTTTTTTTCTTCTTTTTAAATGGAGGCACTGGGGATTGAGCCCAGGGGCCTCCTGCGTGCTAAGTTGTGCACTACCACTAAGCTATATTCACCCTCCCTTTTAAGAAAGGCATTTTTTTTTTCTTTAAATGAAAGTACTAGGGATTACATGCTTTCAATCTTAAAAGGCATGGCATTCAGTTCTGGGAAGTTTTTTCGGTACCATTTCTTTGACAAATTTCATTCATACCATTTCCTTCAATAAACTTTTTTCAGTTTTTAATAGTGTCCTTATGGATGCTACTCTTATCGTTTTGAGGATCCTGATTTCAATTTCTACTGAAGTTTTGTTCTTCACTCTGCATTGTTCCTAATTCCTTGGCATTCTTTTCAACTCCATTAGTCTTTTCTTAAATGTCTACTGACCTCTGGCTATTCACTCACATTGAAAAATTATGCAGTTTCCTCCAGAACTATCCAACATACAGTGTCAAGGAGGAGGGAGCTGCAGACAATCTCCCTGTTTTCAGTTCAGCTCCTTCCCCCTGGCTATGCCTAACTATCCTCAAATCCACAGTCCCTTTAGTTCAATCTCTCCAGAAGGTAAATTTCCAATCTGCCCAGGCTGGAGAGGTGAAGTTGCCAGGTTACTAGTGTGCTAAAAGAAACGGATTTCTAACTGCTCCTTATAACAGCCAATCTTTCTATTTCCAGCTTCCCCTTAAAATCCACATACTTCCTAACCTATTTTTCATTCTCAATGCCTGAGCCTTTCTTTGTTCTGCAATATGAACAGGCTGCCTTCTTGGCTCTCCATCCATCTAATGCTGCAGTTTTTTCTGGCTGGCTAAAATCGGTTACCACTGTTTTCTAGCTTCTAAAAATGTGCCTGCTGTTGTCTCCTCTCCCTTTCCTTTGGTTCTTGTTGTTAATGATCTTTCTATCCCTTTATTAACGTCTTAAAAGGAGCAAAAGGCAGATTGATTATGAACTTATCATTCAAAAAGTTAAGTTTTACCTGAGTAAAAACTTAAGGTTGTGACATATTTCTAAATACAGAAGAAAATGCCTACTGAATCTTATTACTACCACTGATGCTGCTATAATTCACTTACCGATTTTGTTTGTTAACAGCTGTGTCTGCACCATTTAGAACCAGCTCTTTCACTTCTGTTGCACCAAAGTTTTCAACTGTGATCTATTAATTTAAATTTTTAAAAAAAGTCAATGTCAGACTCAAAATTTATTAGATTATTTTAATAAGCTGTTATAATCTACCTTTCTCTCGTTAAATAAAAGAAGTAATAAATTTGAGGTAAAATCCTGCTACCATAAGCTTATTTGTGAATCCTGCATAAAGCCACAACTAGTAATGTTCATGAGTAGTTTGAAATCCTACCTTGACTAACTAATTACAAATTACCAAGTGTTTGGTTTGTTAAGAACAGGAAACTGAATATTCATTGTGTGTAAACCTCTGAAGGATCCCTAGAGGAGTAAAATATTAGAAAGGATGTTTTCCTTGGAAAATACTAGAATTCAAGTGTCGAAACTCATGCAGTTTAGACTAGCTAAGCATTCCTTCAACGTGACAGGTACTATTCCTGTATTCCACGTATCTGCTTTTGGTTTGCTATTAATTTGGTTTATGAAGGGTCAGCTATTTTTGAAATTTTTTATTTCCCTTACTAGTATGCTAATTTTCCTATACATGTTACCATTCCCACCTTTGTATCTTTTTTCTTCTTATTTCCTCTTTTTGGAATTTTATCCTCTTCTATTAAACTTCTCTCTTTTTTTTAAAGCATCTGCTATCTACAAAACACTATGGTGGGAGTGGGATGATAAGATAAAAAATGAATAAATCCCTGCTCTGGAGAACAAACGTGATATGTAAACAACTCACTGTAGTAAAATAAATGCTATAATAGAGGCATTAATAAAATGCTATCGGACCACAGAAAAAAGAAAACTTATTTCTAAGTGGAGGAAGTACAAAAGACCTTGAGGAAAAAAATGTCATTTTAAAAGCACCTAGAAGGGTGAATAGAGCTCTGGAAGACTGGGAAAGGGCAGAATTTCCAGCTGAGGACACATATTGAATAAATGGATGGAAAAAATCAGGTTCCAAAAATGTGTGTCCCTAAAAAATAGGGAAGGGAAGGTAAATAAAAGAACACTGTATGACATGATAAAACTTAGTATGAATGGAGGGACACTATGAAAGTTAGAAAAAAAGATTACAAATGTCTTTGAAGCTCATTCTAAAGCAAGTAATAAAGAGCAACTGGAAATTTCTGGGAAAAAAGTGGCAACTAGAAGGAATGTCTGAATTATCATCATAGTTCTTAAATATACTAAGCATTCACTAATTTGGTGATAGACAAATAAGAAACAAAATTGCTTGGAACCCAATGTTTCAGTCAATTGAGATGATCAGTAAAGATTCAAAGAAAACTGATATGGTTGTAAGAGAAGCAACTAAAAGGGAAAACTAAAATTTCATAATAAATAGCCTAAGGGGGATTTTTTCTTGAAAAAAATGTAAACATTATTAAAATAAGTTAATTTATTTCCTCTTAAATCTATCAGATTTTCTTTTAACTGCACTATGTGCTAATTCTTAAAAAGGTCAAAGAATCAATAAACTTTTTTAAGGGGGCACATAATTTTTTGGCAATTTGTATGATAGCAGAATGTGGTATCTGTTGTCCGCTTTGACCACAAGATGGTAAAGAGGACTGTTTGGGGGGAAACAAACACACAAAGTTTTTAAAACAAAAAGAAAGAAGACAAAAGAAAAAAGATAAACAGAAGGTTTCACCATTTTCACAAAAGTCTAATTTATAATACTCAAATAATTCCCTTCTGAAGTGCCTTATTATAATCCTGGATGATTTTTGTCTTTTTAAATTGTCAGCTAGTCTACTTTTGCCAGATTGTCATTTGTCAATGGCTTTGCATGTGATTGGATGATTTATTCTACACCTCTTTCACTGAATTAATAAAATTCTGCATCTTTTACAAGATTTGCAAATTCATTTTCCAAATAATATTCCAATATACTTGCATTTGTATTGTACTGCATCCAACAGTAAGACAAAACGGGCAAGAATGAATGTTAGTGTGAAAGGGATATCTGAGTTGGAATTAATCTTTTAAGTCATAAGTTCATTAGTGAATATTTTCATGTTACAATAACCTCTGCTTCTCTAAACATTCTTGTAATTGCAGACAGGAGAATGAATACTTGAATAATGAGGACCCTTATATATGTAAAGATCTTTAGCATAATGTTAAAGCATATAGGCTTTGATGTCACAGAGCTGGATATAAATACTATCTCTGAAAGGTGAAGATTGCTTTCAGTTTTTTTCATCTGTAAAATAAGTGTAATAATACCAATCTCTTGGGATTATGAGGATTAAATGAAATAATGCATGTACTCTGATTAGCATATAGTTAATGCTCAATAAATGTTAGCTAAAGGGTTCTTTAAGAATTCCATCCATCAAAATAAAGAAAAACCATAAAGCACAGCTGATAAAGGGGATGATGAATAATCAGGCTACGCTATGCCTTTCTGAAATCTTACCGTAAAATTAAGACAAAACGTTTCCTCAACATCATCTTCTGGATAATCCAGTAGTTGCTGCATGCTTCTGAAAAACAATATATATGTTCCTTTGAGGTAAAACATTACTGAGTATTTTGACTATTTTGCTTATGACTAAGTATATATTTCTCATTCATTCTTGATTAAATCCTTTTGTTAATTTGTACTTTTACATTTGTTTCACAATGGTGGATGTACAACGGCAAACTTATAAAAAATGCTGAAGAAAAACTGCTCTAAGGTTTTTATCTCTTCCTTTGAATACAAAGGCCATCTATCCACCCATTTTCAACATCTGTCCTTATTTATATACAATTTTTATTCTATTTTATATAACAAATAAAAAGAAATTTTACATATTCCACCTAGGAATGAAGGTGATTAGAAGCAAAAGTCCAAATAAATAATATAACTAGTCTCAGGAAACATTACCTGCCTAAATTTACTATCTGATACTCGTGAAGTATTGTTAAACTACTAAAAATTTAGCACATGGTTTTATACACATAAGTCTTTCTGTAGAAAATTCTGGATCTGAGTTAACATAGTGGGTTTTCCTTTATTAGAAAGCCTATCTGTTTATTTTGGAAATTCAACAGGAACAACAAAAATATAACTATTCTTAAAAGGAAAGCTTCTGTACATTGCCCATTTCCTATGTCCTAAATCCCACTCTTGCCACTTTTTACAACTAACCTCCCAACATCAGGTACTAGTTCTTTCAAATCTTCCAGGGATGGCTTCTTTTTTAGCAGTTTCTTATATAAAGCCAAAGGAAAATGGAGGTCCACAATAGTAAAATTATAAATCGCTAATCCACAGATAACACCAATCAAATGGAACAAATCACTGTCTTCAAATGTCTAAAAATATAAGGGAAAAAAAGTAAAGACCTTGTTCTCCAAGTTAAAACATTAAACTCTGATTATTATAACACATACTTGTAGAAAAGTTTGGAGATACAGAAAAAAGTAATGAATAACAGGAAAAAGTTCATTCTCATTCATATCTCCCTGAGACAAGAATCACTATTAGTATTTTTGCACATTTCCATTCAATGTACTTTCTAAGACAAAAGTAAAGTCTATTGGAGAGATACTATACATAGACTGGCTTTTTCCCCAGAAATATAATCACTTTCACATCATTAAGCATTACATTAACAAATGAAATGATTCCTAGAACTTTTTTCCTGATTTAAAAAAATCATATACATTCAAAATTTAGAAAATAAAAAGCATAAAGAAGAAAATGAATAAACTAATGTAAACCATGAACTTTGGTTGATAATAATGTGCCCATGTTGGTTCACTGATTGTACCAAATATGCCACACTGATGAAGGATGTTGAGGGTAGGGGAGCATGTATGTGTGGGTGGGGAGGGCTATGGGTGAACTCTGTATTTTCTGCTCAGTTCTACTGTGAACCTGAAACTGCTCTAAAAGAATAAAGTCTATTAAAAAAAACTTAGAAAATAAAAAGCATTAAGAAGAAAATTAATAAACACCTATAATCCAATCACTCAGAAACTCGGAAACAATTTAAAATATTGTTATGTATTTCCATCTATTATAAGTTCAGGAAAATAATTCAAAACATATTAAACATACTACATTTAAGGTTTTCTCACTTTTCTAATTACAACACAAATATTCCATGTCATTAAATATTCTTTCAGAACATTATTTTTAATGGCTGCATATTACATCACGTAAAAGTATCATGGCTTGCTAAATTGGCCATTTTACTACAGCTGGACTGTAGATTATGAAAACAGTAAAAACAATGCTTACTTCCCCCCAGCATCTTTAGTGAACTAATACACGGTCACAACAAATTCTGTGAGCATGATAGTTAAGAGAAAATAATTTTTAAATTAGATCTGGGGTGCTAGACCTGCTTCATTCACCACCTAGCCTCAGCGTTTTCAAGATAAAAATAGTGTTAATCTCATACGGTTGTTGTGAGGATTAAGTGGGATAATATATGTACAATGCTTTTAGCACAGTTCTTGAAACACACTTTAAAAGTTCAATAAATATCAGTTATTCTAACTAGCTAGTAATATTCAAAATAAGATAGGTATATTTTTTGCATATATTTTGGTTCATAGTTTGGAATATTTCCTTAGAAGAAACTCTGTTTTGTAAGGAAGAATTCTGAAGTCAAAGGATAGGGTGATAAAGTAATTTAAGCCATACAAAGAAATAAAGAACTCTGGTTAAGGTAGCTACACAGGTAAAACATAAAAGTTAATTGCACTGTATTTTTTATTTGTAAGTGTTCTTTTTTTCCCTATATGTTTAATAAACAAATGAATAAACTAATTGTAAGTCTGTATTAATCAGTACACAATGTACAAAGCTGTGAATTGTGATAACAAAATAAAGAGGGAGGGACAGAGCTGTTGTAGGAGCAGCTTCTATATACTACTGAAGTTAAGCTGGTATTATTTTAAATCAGACTGTTACCAAACATTGATTAAGGAAATTAAAGATTATTTAAAGAAATGGAAAAATACCCCACACTCTTGAATTGGAAGAATTAATATTGTTAAAATGGCCATACTACCCAAAGCAATCTACCGATTTAATGTGATCCCTATCAAATTACCCAGGACATTTTCCATAGAACTAGAACAAATAATCCTAAAATTTACATGGAATCACAAAAATACCCAGAATTGTCAAAGCAACACTGAAGAAAAAGAATAAAGCTGGAGGAATAAACCTCCCAGACTTCAGACAATACTACAGAGATACAGTAATCAAAACATCAGCATAAAAACAGACATATGGATCAATGGAACGGAATAGAGAGCTCAGAAATAAAACCACACACTTACAGCTAATTAATTTTTGACAAAGGAGGCAAGAATATACAATGGAGTATATACACTTCAGCAAGTGGTGATGGGAAAGCTGGACAGCAACATGTAAATCAATGAAGTCAGAACACTCCCTCTCACGCCATACACAAATAAACTCAAAATGGCTTAAAGACTTAAACATAAGACAAGACACTATAAACCTCTTAGAAGAAAACACAGGCAAAACATTCTCTAACATAAATCTTAGCAATGTTCTCCTAGGGCAGTCTATCCAGGCAATAGAAATAAAAGCAAAAATAAACAAATGGGACCTAATTAATCTTATAAGCTTCTGCACAGCAAAGGAAACTATAAATAAAACAAAAATACAACCTATGGAATGGGAAAACATATGTGCAAATGATGCAACTGACAAGGGCTTAATTTCCAGAACAAACAGCTTATATAACTTAGTAACAAAAAACCAAACAATCCAATCCAAAAATGAAGACTTAAAGACCTAAAGAAGCAATTCTCCAATGAAGACATACAAATGGCCACTAGCTACATGAAAAAATGTTTAATATCACTAATTATCAGAGAAATGCAAATCAAAAACTACAATGAGGTATCACCTCACACCAGTCAGAATGGCCATCATCAAAAAGTTCACAAATGATAAATGCTGGAGAGGGTGTGGAGAAAAAGGAACCCTCCTACAGTGTTGGTGGGAATGCAGAATCTCATGGAAAACACTATGGAGATTCCTTAAAAAACTGAAAATAGGCTTACCATATGATTCAGCAATCCCACTCCTAGGCATATATCCAGAGGAAACGCTAATTTGAAAAGATACACGCACCCCAATGTTCACAGAAGCACTATTTACATAGCCAAAACATGGAAGCAACCTAAATATCCATCCACAGATGACTGGATAAAGAACTTACGGTTACCAGGCAGGGAGAGAGGAGGGAAGGGATAAATTGGGAGTTTCAGATCTGCAGATACTAACCACTATATATAAAACAGATAAACAACAAAGTCTTTCTATAGCACTGGGAACTATATTAAATACCTCACAGTAACGTATAATGAAAAATTATGAAAACAAACATATGTATGTACATGTATGACTGAAACATTATGCTGTATATTAGAAATGGACATAACATTGTAAACTGACTATATTTCAATAAAAAACAAAACCCCAAAAACCTGACAGTTACAAATTTAAGATGTTAATCATAACCCTCAGAGCTACTAAAGAAAATGACAGAAATATATACAGAAAAGGAAATGAGAAAGGAATCAAAAGAATACATAGAAAAAAAAACTCAAAAAAAGCAGTAAAGGAGTAAATGAAGAACAAAGAAAATATGATACATAGAAAACAAATAACAAAACAGTGGAAGTGCTTCCTTGTCAGTAACCACTTAAAAAAAAATCATGATTCAATTATCCGCTGTCTACAAGCTTCACTTTAGATCCAAAGACAGAGCTAAGTTAAAAGTAAAAGTTTGGAAAAAGATATTCCATATAAATAATAAACAAAAGAGAGCCAAATGACTATACTAACATCAGACAAAATAGACTTTAAGTCAAAACTTATTATGAAACAAAGAAAGGTATTACATTAATGAAAGTGTCAATTTATCAAGAACATACAACATTTATAAACATACATACTTAACAATATAGCTTCAAAATATATGAAACAAAATCTGACAGAACTGAAGGGAGAAATATTTTAAGTTAAATTCTAAAAATTCTAATATAGAAGTTGGAAGTTGTAATACTCCACTTTCAATAATGGATAGAACAATCAGATGGAAGATCAATATGGAATAGAGAACTTGAAGAACACTATAAACCAACTAGACCTAACATAACAGACAGAGAACACTCCATCCAAGAACTGTAGAATACACATTCATTTCAAGTATACATGGAACATTTTCAAGACAGATCACATATTAGGTCACAAAATTAAGTCTCAATAAATTTGATGACTAAAATCATAAAAGGTATCTTCTCAGAACATAATGGAATGAAATGAGAAATCAGTAACAGAAGGAAATATGGAAAATTCACAAAGCTGTAGAAATTAAACAACACACTCTTAAGCAACCAATGGGTCAAAGAAGGTATCACAAGGGAAATCAGAAAATACTTATAGACTCATGAAAATGAAAACACAACATACAAAAACTTAAGGAATGCAGAAAAAGTAGTGTTCAAAGGGAAATGTTTATAGTTGTAAACATCTAAATTAAAAAAGAAAAGAAAATCTCAAATCAGTAGTCTTATTATCCTAAGGAACTACAAAAAGAAGAGCAAACAAGCTAGCAGAGGGGGAAAATAATAAAGATTAAAGTGGAGATAAATGAAATGAGAATGGAACAATACACAGAAACAAAACCAAAAGGTGATTCTTTTAAAAGATCAACAAAATTGACAAACCTTTGGATAGAATGACCAAGGAAAAAAAAGAAAACTCATTAAAATTAGGATTCAAAGTGTAGATATTACTAGCAACCTTACAGAAATAAAAAGGATTATACGAGAATACTATGAACAACTGTATGTCAACAAAATAGACAATCTAGATGAAATGAATAAATTCCTAGTAACACACAAACTAGCAATTGACACTAGAAGAACTAGAAAATCTAAAAAGATTTACAATCAACAAGTGATTGAACCACCAGTCAAAAACTTTCCAACAAAAGCCTGAGACCAGATTCTACAAAACATTTAAGGAAGACTTAACACCAATCCTTCTTAAACACTTCCAAGATATGGATGAGAAGGAAACAGTTCCTAACACATTCTATGAGGTCAGGACTACCATGATACTAAAGCCAGACAAAGACATCTCATACACACAAGAAAACTATAGAGCAGTATTCCTTACAAATAAGAATGGAAAAATCATCAACAGAATACTAGCAAACTGAATCCAGCAGCATATTAAAAGGATTTTACAACATGACCAAGTGGGCTTTATCCTAGGAATGCAAGGTGGTTCAACATAAGAAAATCAACCAATGTAATACATCACAAAATGGAATGAAGGAAGGGAAACCACATAATCATCTCAACTGATGCAGAAAAAAATACTAGGTGCAAGACAGGCTCAAGGATATATTGTACAACATGGGGAATACAGCCAATACTTTGTAGCAATTGTAAATGGAAAGTAAGCTTTAAAAATTGTACAAAAAATTTAAAAATTTTTTAAATTTTTTAATAAAATCCAACACTTTAACCCATAAATAAATTCAACAAACTAGGCATAGAAGTAAATGCCTTAACTTGATTCAAGAAATTTATTAAAAACCCACAATTAACATCCCACTCAGATCAGGAAAAAGAGAAGCATGTCTACTCTTCTCACTTCTATTTGAAAGTGTACTGGAAGTCCTATCCAGGGCAATCAGACAAGAAAAAGAAATATAGGTACCCAAATTGGAAAGAAAGAAGTAAAATTAAATCAATTTGATTTATAGATGACATGATCTTATATACTGAAATCCTGAAGAATTCACAAAACAAACTATTAGAGCTAATAAATGAATTCTGCAAAGCTGCATGACACCAGATCAACATACAAAAATCAGTTAATTTCTACACAGTAGCAATTAATGGAAAATAAAATTAAGAAAATGATTCCATTTACAATAGCATCAAAAAGAACAAAATACTTAAGAAATAAATTTAACCAAGGAGATGCAAGATTTGTATGCTAAAAACTACAAAACTCTGCTGAAAGAAATTAAAGACCTAAATAAATGAAAAGACATCCCATTGTCATGGACTGTAAGACAATATTGTTAAAATGGCAATACTTCCCAAACTGATCTACAGACTCAATGCATTCTCTACCAAAAACTCAATGGCCTTTTTTTGCAGAAATGAAAAAGCCAATCACAAAATTCATACAGAATTGCAAGGGACTCCTATTAGTCAAAACAATCTTGCACAATAAGAACAAACCAGGAGGATTCACACATTCCAATTTCATAAATCTACTACAAAGATACAGTAAATAAGACAGTGCAGTACTGGCATAAAAATAGGGTGCTTAGGAAAAATGGCTAATGTCAGGACCTGGGTAGAAAAAATAAAAAAGGAGACTGGAATATTTTCTGTACCAAATGTAAGGAATAATTTAAGAATAATGGGGACATGTCAAAAGTACACAAAAGAGGAGCCAGCTCAAGATAAAACTGAAAAAGTTTAACAGAGATTCACGATAAAGCTTGTAGACTGCCCCTCCCCTGGTCTCAAAACATTACCTCTTTGCAGAACAGAATAAAGGTCTATATAACTCTGTGTTCCCAGCAAGACAGGCCTCCACCCAATGTACCCTTTCAAATTCTTTCTGCTACACCACTATAAACTGCCCTGAGAGATCAGCGCCAAGGAAGAGACCATAATATGAGCAGATTGTCCATCTACTTCAGAGGTCATCAGGACTATTCAACCATCCCTTACATGCCTGTCAACAAAAGAAGCCTAGAAACTCACAGGTTATCCCTAATCCCACCTCCATGTGGCATTGTACAGGCCCTAAAATTTGACACAATCTTAGAACTGTCCTTGTTTCACCAAATCCTTTCTATGTTTGCTCTGGAACTCACAATCTACTTTTTGGAAAATTGCCTATATCCTAAACCGCTCCAAATTTTTCTTTCTTCTTTCGTAAATGAACAAGACTGTCTCCTAAGGATGCTATTTCCCCTGCAGCTCATAAATGGTGTCTGTTTTCTTTTCTAACCCCTCATACAACTGGCTCTTCACTCGTACTGGACCTCCTTTTATTTGCCGTTCTAAATCCCCAGCTCCTGTGAGACACATGCCAACTGACCATTTTCCCTAGTACTGTTCCTTGTGCTGACACCTAAAGACATTTCACAATGCCGTCATTCACATATTTGGGTACTGTCTTATGCTTTCTTTCCCTACCACTATTCTTGCCATTGTTTTTGATGATTTCAATATTCAGGCAAAAAAGGCATCCAACACACTAGCCTCTCAGTCCTTGATCTGCTTATTTCCAACAATCTTGTCCTCCATCACATCTCAAACACCCATTCCCTTGGTTATATTTTATATTAACTGCAACCCTGCAAATCTTAAACATTCCCTACTTAACCTTCATTTCCTATTTTGCAACTGATTCCCCCTACCACCTTGACTCACTCAACTCTACCAGCACCTGTAATCCATTAAACTTACAGCTTCTTTTTTTGAACTATTGCCTCCCAACTAAGTCCTCACACTTTCCTTCTTACAAAGCTTAAATTTCATAATCCATGATGATTCATTCCCTTGCCCTTTCTTCCCTTCTGTTTATACTCACTTGCTAAAACCATAATCTAGTTAAATCCAATATCTGCCTCATTCTTACCTCTGCCCAAGCAGTTAAACATGACTAAAGTAAAAAATCACAACCAAAAGTTGATTGGTCTCATTTTAAATTCATGAACATACGTTTCAAATGGGCCTCCAACAGTGACAGTCTAACCCTTTATTTACTTACATAGTCAACTTATTTTCCCACTCCCCAAAGTGATTATTTCACTTTCTTCAAACCTCCAACACCTTTCCCCCTATTCTAACCTTCTAACAACATTACATCTTAATTCACTATAAATTATAAATAATTCTAAGAGAACTTTCACAACCTCCCACCATCAAATCTATCAGAAATGTGTATTTACATATATACTTAGCTTTCTCTGAAGACATTATGGATCTACGTTTCTAAGTACAGTCAATCCTCTACTAGCACACTAATCTCCACTCTTTCTTCACAACTCTGCTCCTGAAGTTGATATCCTCTCCTGCATGGCTCATTTTCTACTTTCTGCATAACTAATCACAACAACATGCAAACATACTTCTATTTCCCATGTAAAATAAGATACCCTTTCTTGATGGAGAAAAAAATACGCATAGAATACCACTTCTTTTTTAAAATATTTCTCATTTTAAAATACTTTAAGACTCACAAGAAATTGCACAAATAGTACAGAGTTCCCTTGCACCCTTTATTTATTTTCCCCAATGGTAACAGCTTGAATAACCATAGTTAAAACCAGGAAACTGATGTTGCTATGTAATTTACTACTACCTATGTATGTGTGTGTGTGTGTGTGTGTGTGTGTGTGTGTGTGTGTGTGTGTGTATATATATATATATATATATATATATATATATATATATATATATATATATATATATATATTTTAATAACCATAACGTTTCTTTTAAAAAGAATACCTAGGAGGAGGGTATAGCTCAAGTAGTAGAGTGCATGCTTAGCATGCACAAGGTCCTGGGCTCAATCCCCAGTACCTCCTCCGAAAGTAAATAAATAAATAGACCTAATTACCCCCCCCACTAAAAAATAGATAAATAGACTTTTAAAAAAAAAAAAAAAGAATACCTATAAGAGGGAGAAAATAAAGAGGAGGGGGTAGAGATAAAAGCTAGATTTCTTTCAGATATCTTATTTTGTAGCTTTGACTTTGGAACTATGTAACTATTTTATATATAAAACTAAACTGCATTTAAACAAGCAATCCCTAAAGATCAAAACTAAAACTGAACAAGTTAACCTAAATGTGTATCTACTTGGTAGTATAATGATACAGAGTGTAACAATTCTGAGTAATATTGAAACACGGTTATTTGACTGTGTATCTCTCCTGAAGTATACCCAAAGGACAAAAACTGTGCAAAAAAACCAAAACTACAGTTGACCCTTGAACAACTCAGGGGTTAGTGGTGTGAATGATCCCCCAGGAAGTCGAAAATCCAAGTATATTCTTATAGTCCACCCTCCCTGGCTTGTGGTTCTGCATCTGTGGATTCAACAAAACCAAGGATCATGTAATACCACAGTACACGTGTATCGAAAAAAATCTGCATATAAGTGGACCTGCACAGTTCAAAGCATGTTGTTCAAGGGTCAACTGTATTTTCAGTTATCATAATATTGGCTGTAAGGCTGGTACTGTTAGGCAGTAAATGTATAAATCTGGAACATTTTATCACACCAAGTACTACAAGTATTACACCAAGCAGGGAAGCTACCAAAGAATATTAAAGTTATGTCAAAAGGACCCAGATGCCAATTTGAAGAGGTCTCCCTGGACAAAAATGAGGTAACATCAGTAAAGATAACTGCAATGGGCTAAAAAACATTAAAACTAAAAAATGAATCATCACCACTGAAGTATGCTAACAAACAGATTCATCCTTCTGAAAAATAAGCAACTGAAGAAAGACTCCTTTCTCATATGAACTGTACTATTAAGGACCAAATAGTAGGTATAAGGACATTTCTTTATACAGAAGTATCCAAGCTAATAAAATGGAAAAGAAATGTGAGAATTAGACTAGTACTATTTTGCAACTCCTTATAAATTAACAACCCTAGGCACTGATTATCATGACTGTTAACATCATAAAGGACAGCCAATCTCCTGAAAGAATAAATAATATACACCAAGGTTTTTAGAACTAATAGTTAATATTTTAGTCAGATTTCTTTCAGCTGAACTATCCATTTCCCTTATAGTGAAATGGGGCTAGCAAATTTTTTCTGTAAAGGAAAAAATGGTAAATATTTCAGGTTTTGTTGGCCACTGGGGCTCTGTTGTAACTACCTCATTCTGCCTCTGCCAGTTTTAGCTAGAAAGCAGCAATGAACAACAGGTAAATGAGTCGGCATTGACTTTATTTATAAAAACATGTGCTGGGAAGAACTTAGCTCATGGACTGTAGTTTGCTGAGTAGTTACCTCTGCCCTAAATGATGAGGTAGAGAAATCAAGGATCCCTAATGATAAATTAATTCTCCTCAGAAGAAAAGTTAATCTGGTAGTTATTATTCAATCCTCAAACCATCAGGTAGGGGAGGGTATAGCTCAGTGGTAGAACACATGCTTAGTATGCATGAGGTCCTAGGTTCAATCCCCAGTACCTCCACAGAAATAAATTAATAAGCTAATTACTCCCTCTGCCAAATCTAAATTGACAGAAGAGTCAATATAGTCTTCAGGCTGACCATTCCTTAACTTATTTTGCTAATTTGGAATGTGTGGCAAGCATTAATGTGTTTTGATGACTCTGAGTCCAAAAGTTTATAATTTTAAAAACTATAATAAAGCAGATCGTGAATAAAATATGTTAGGAATCCAGTAATAACTTTAATTTACTAAGTTGAAACATACAGATATACATATACAGGTATATATATAGAAGTAATTTAGATGGTTGGAGTTTTTTACCTTATCAGAAAACCAAATGAGCCTGGAATCTTCATAATACCTAAACATGCCATATTTAGGATCCAATAATTCCCTCATGATGAGCAAGAAAAATTCCTTGCGTACCCCTCCTGCATCAACAGCATCTTCTCCAACGAATATAACCTAAAACAGCACAATACAAACACTGAACATAAAGAAATGAAGGTATATTCTGGGGACCTATAACATGTTATTATGAATAAATAAACAGGAAAACTTTAAACATATTTTCTGAATAAAAGTCCCAATTATAGAAAATGTCAATTTACCTTGAGTGGCTTTTTGTAGTCTATATTCTTTGTCTTCCTAAGTACTTCCATTGCATCTCCTACAATATTTTCTCTACGGACCACTAGAATTAAGCAAGGATTCACAGATTCAATCACTGGGAGAAAAAGAGAGGAGACATTCTGTCTGTGGGCCTGGTCAATAGCCATCTAGAAAACAAAAGATTAAAAATTTAATAGCAATGCTATAAAGAAGCTACTGTGACAGAATAAGCTAACCTCTACCTATTAATTATGGTTATCCTAGAATTCCTATACTACTGAATTCACATAGCACCTAACATAGTATTTAGCACAGCATAAGACCTTAACTATATTCGAGCATAAAGACTATCCTTTTAAATTTTTTATAGTAATGTGTAACTAAAGATACCATTAAATTAACATGAAACTATAATAATACTGATAAACCTGAAACTGCTGTTTCTCAAAAAACTACAGGGATGGAGTGTGAGAAAAAAAAGAAAATAGCATTAAAACAAATCTTTAAAGTGAATAAGGAACAACCAGTTAAAAGGTTTACAGAAATTCATCTAGTAGAGTGATCACTATATGTGCTCAAAAACCAAACATTTGGCTTCTACCATTTAAAACTTCTGTTCTTTTCCTATGATTTCCCCTGTGTTCTTGTCTAAAAAGGAGTATCCTACATTAAAAGCACCAAGTAATTAACTTGTTTTAACAAAGACTGCCAAAAAACTAGCAATCTAGCTGTTAATATAGAATCCTACAAAAATATTTATTTCTTCTGTTGAAAATGGAAATAAGCACATCTTTAAAATTCCTCCTAGCAGTTATTATTTAAATATATGGAGGTATTTAGAATACTAAATGCACATATTTTTTAAAACAGAACTTTTTTTGGTTTTATGGAGGTATTGGGGACTGAACCCAGGACCTCCTGCATACTAAGCATGCATTCTACCACTGCGCTGTACCCTCCCCTCAAACGTATTTATTTTAAAGGAATGAAAATTGCCATCAAATTGGGGGAGGAGGGGCAGATACATTTTAAAAGCATTTTTAGAATATTAAGTGCCCAAGGTCTCATTTCATCCCTTCTGAGTCCTCAGATTCAGCAGTCTGATATTCTATATCAGAGGAGAAACTCAAAACCTTTTTAATTTACAGGTTCAAATGATAAAGGAAATCTACCGTAGTTCCTCAAAATCACAAGATAAACTAGTTTTAAAAATCCTCACTTTATAAAGGAAAGAATGCTCAACATAAAGTCGAAGGAGTAGGGGGAGAAAGGAGAGGGAGGAGGAAAAGACAATCCTCCTCAGGAAAATACGTTATTTATTACTAAAACTTTCTCCAAGGAAATTTCATACCCTCCTCCTAACAAGTGATCAAATGCCTCCTACTTTAACATCACCTCTCCTCTAGTCACTTCCATCTTTTACCAAGAATATAAATAGAGGACATATAATACAGCAAGATTTGAAACAAATCAACATTTTATCAAGTAAATTAGTAAAACTGTTTATAAAGACTATATATTTCTGTAATGGAAGAGGCTTATACCATTTTTTAAGATACAAAATGATAAAAAGTTAAATTATTCTATTTTCATTAAAATACATATAAGTAGCCCTCATAAGAATATACATTTCACATGCAACAGTCCTTTTTATAGTTACCAAAGGTACTTTGTAAAAGACAGATCACAAGGTACAAAATGTCCCCTAAGACACTTTGAATATTTATTGTTGAAAAACATCACAGATACATGTAACCCCAAAGTTCACAGAAGCACTATTTACAACAGCCAAGACATGGAAGCAAACTAAATGTCCATCAATAGAGGAATCTATAAGATGTGGCATGCATACACACATACACACATACACACTCACATGGACTATTACTCAGTCATAAAAAAGAAACATTGCTGTTTGCAGCAATATGATGGACCTGAAGAATATCATACTAAGTGAAGTTAAATCAGACAGAGAATGACAAATATTACACGATATCACATATATGTGAAAAGTAAAAAATAATACAAATGAATTTATGTACAAAACAGAAACAGACTCACAGACATAGAGAACAAACTTATGGTTAACAAAGGGGAAAGGGAAGAGGGAGCGATAAATTAGGAATTTGGGATTAACAGATACACACTACTACATATAAAATAGATAAGCAACAAAGATTTACTGCACAATATAGGGAACTATATTCAATATCTGGTGATAGCCTATAATGGAAAATAATCTTAAATATAAATATATTGGAATCACTTTGCTGTATACCTGAAACTAACACAAAACTGTAAATTTACTTTTTAAAAAAATCACAGAAAAAATTCAAAAACTGCTCTCAAATTAAGTTACTACTATTCAATATTTTACCTGCATCTGTAAGACTGCATCTGTTTGTAACAGAGTAGTTTTTGCTTGGGCGTCAAATACAAATGGATATGTGCAGATTGTAAGAGGGATATCTGCCAACTAGAAATAAAAAATTAGCTTATTAGTACAAATTGGTTTGTGATATATTTCTCGTATGTACTGTCATTGTTGACCACATTCTTGGTTCATTCTTTTGTATCTTTCAGGAATTATAAATAAAACATGTTGCTTATTTCTGAATACAGAATTTTTACTGATAATCAAATGAGGCTTTGGAATAACCCTAATTTCAAATTTTAGTTGAGAACTGTATACTTGAAAATACATTAAATTGTACATTACAGGTATCTTTTGCTCAACATGTATTACACCTCCACGTTTCAGTGAATTAAATTGCAATTTTTTTTTCTAAGGTTGGGGGCCTATTTGTTAAATAAATATCCAGTTCTTATATTTTACAGCTATTCTAGCAACCGAGGCCAATGATAAGCAATCTGCTTATTCATTCATTTAACAAATATTTACCACATGCCATTAGGGTGCCATCAACATTATGAGTGAAACAATCTGCTTATTCATTTAACATACAAAATAAGCGCCATTAGTACACCCTTTAAAGTTGACAGAACTCATCTATTACTATCATTATCCGACATTAGTTACCTTATAGCCAATTATTTATCCTATCAGTTAATGCAGTGATTGACTTCTAAGTATTTCAATAGTGCAGCAAAATACTAGGAGTTATGAACTGACAGTCAGAGGCTCTTGTAGTCGGAGGATGTATTCCTACCATCTACCCAACAAGGCAAAATTCTGGGGCCAGCCCTGATACAGAGCCCCTGCTAGAAGGCTTCCAGTGAAGACTTAATACACCATGAAACAACCCACTTCTTTTTCTTAGAAAATTCTTTACATTAAGTCTGAATATGCTTTTCTATACATCACTTTGTTTTGTATTTCAGTCTTCATTTTGTCCCTGCAAGGAAGTATATATGGTTTTAATATTTCATGCCCCCATGCTCCCGTTATGTTGTCTTTTTCCCACACTAACCATTCCCAATTTTTCCAGCTGCAATAATATGGTCTCCATCCCAACCACCTTCTTTTAAATGTACTTCAATTTGTCTAAGTCACTTTTTAACTATGGCTCCCCAAAATGAATTCAACAGTGCCTAATCAGTACAGAACACAAGACTAGTAACTCTTTGTTCTCAACATATAAGATAACATGCTGAGTTATATTCCCTTTAATAAGTTATCATTCTTGGCTACTTTTCATGTTGACAGTTTTTATCCTCCACCCTGTATCTATGTCATTAACTAGTTATTGATGGTAGAAAGTCATTTTACTACTTTGAAACTTGAAAAGACTTGAGATGATTTCTTAAGTTCCCTTTGGCTCCAAAACTCTTTGATTTCATAATTTTATGTGCGACTTCTACTTGAAGATGAGGAAGCAAACAATGTTAGGCCTATAACTTAAAGCTAATTCTAAATGTTTCATTTCAAGTTTAAGTGCTGGGGGAAAAGCAAAGTAAACAAGAAAACCTAAAGTCTATAAGAGAAGTATAAAAAAAGTATTTTAACATTCTCAAGTATTAAAAAGGTGGTTCAGAATTGCTGACTACGTAAGCCAAAGTGCTAGAACTTTATTAACAGCACATTAAACAAAGAGAGGAAGATGATCATACTGAAAGTTTACTCAATTTTGTGAGCATTTTGAGTACCAATTATTAGTTTAAAAACTAAAGGTCATTTTACTTCTCTAATATAAATTATCTTCTGTCTTTGGTGTAGACATTTGTTAAATTTTAGAAGTTTGCTTTTTAATATTCTGAGGACAGATAAATTTTATACTGGAAGACTTTAGGAGGAAAGGAACTATTTTAAAGCAAGTATCATTGAAAGGCATCATATAGGTGTGCTGTCAACTAAAACAGAGATTTAATTTCTGAAAAATTTCCCTGGAAGGTTATACAGAACACATTCTATACATTCATTTTAAAAATGTTTATGTTTGTAAAGTCACAAAAAAGAGAAACCTGGGGCTTTGAAATCACTTAGGACAAAACAGACTATATCTTACTCTGAACATGAGACTTTATTACACCAAACTTACCTCAGTTAATCCATGGTTGACATCCTAAGACAGCAGTGCAGAATGTGACAGTAATGAGGAAAGAGCAATGTTAGTGTCCAAATTTACTATTTCTATTCAAAGTAGCATTTCATATATTTTGCTACAGCAGAATACTAAATTAATGACGTAGACCAAAATACATCTACAACAAAACTTACCCTTTCCACATGTACCTATATATATTTACTAATAAATACGTATTTATCATATTTATATATATATACATCTATAAATGTAATAAGTCCTTTGTTTCAGGTACCCTGTAATCACAAAATCATCAAGGCTTGAACATAATAAAATTTGTTTTTAGCAACTGAGTGCCCCATTTGCAAAATTTAGGTAGAATAGGGAAACTAATCCTAAACCTAACTTGGTCTTGAAGAAATGATTTTATGGCCCTGTTTCTCCAGCTGGAAAATGGAGAAAATATTCCTCAGACTTTAGGACTTGGTTAATCTTGACAAAATGTTTGGAAAGTATTTAGTAGATTAAAATGATATATAAAAACAAAGTGAGGAAAATAAGCCATAAGTTGTTTTTATTCATCAGAAAAAAAGAGAAACATAGGTATCTTATACTAAGGGTTATTTAACATTAAATTAGCTTAAAATAGAAAGTACAGAACAGGGCATAGTGGTTGGGTAAGCAGAAAGAAGAACTGAAGGGAGAAAGACATTTATAAAGGAAATAATAATGGCAATTATAATGAAAGCTTACCACTTCACTGAACAGAAATGTATACCTTTTGCAGAAAGCTTCCACATATGCTCAGGGAATAGACTCATATAAAGTGCTAGAATCTCCAAAACTATATTACTAGGTTTGCAGTTGGTACCTTGTATAATGAGGAATTAATCTTACCCAAAGAAAGGTCTGGTTTTGCCCTCAGCTACTGGGAGATGATCTACAGGTCTTTGGAGTGTCACGCCTTAACAAGAGTGTCTTTGTTTGCCATGGGCTCTGGACATGTGGTTATCAGTTCTGCCTCCAGAAGGGCTAGAGAGTAAAAGTCAGCCACATGGACAGAACGTGATGCAGCCTCAATAAAACCTCTGGGCACCAAGGCTCTGGTGAGCTTCCTTGGTTGGCAATACTCTGTGAATACTGTCACACATGGCTGCTGGGAAAGTAACTTGTCCATAAATCCACAGGGAGAGGAAAATAGAAGCTCTGCCTTTGGTACCTTTCCCAGATTCTATCCTATGAACTTTCTCCCTTGGCTAATTTTAATCTGTACTCTTCCCCTGTAATGAACTGTATAATAGTGATTTTCAGTTAGTTCTATGAGGTCTTGTAGCAAATTACTGAACTCAAGAGTGGTTTGGGGAATCTCTCAATTGGTATCAGAAGTGAAGGCAGTCTTGTGTGCACTGTTCCCTCTAACTTCATAGTCGGCTAAATTCTTGCATGCCTCAAGGGGTATTCACTAGAAGCTTTAAGACATTACCAAACACTTAGGGTTCACTCACTATTGTGCTAAATAAACCCAAAGCAGTATAAGTATAAGGAAAATATGACTGTTAGAGCTAACTTCCTATTCTGAGAAAGATAATTATTGATAATAGTTTCTTTCAAAATGTTCAGAGTACCAAGTTCTTACTACATAGGTGTCCCTATTGGCAATGTTAACAGAAGAATGTATTTAAAAGTGATTCTGCAGAAAAAGCTTTTTAGATTACATTTAGTTTAATTTAAAGCAACTTAACAGGAACATGTGAAATCCTTTTTACAGTATATATTGTGAAACATTTTTAAAGTGCTATGATTACTGAAAGTTTGAATAAGCAAAGAAACACCTTTCAGTATTTTCTGACTACCTATGGCCAGCCTGATAACTAAACTTGATACCAAGTATACCTGGTTATCAGGGGAGACGGATTTCATTCTTAATAATGAAACATTAATATATATGCACTATTTTTATTGCTACATGTAAATAAATAAAAGTGCTAAGCATATCATTATGCACTGGGAAGTCAATAAGATTCTCAGAATCTATAGTGTAACTAAACCATATTAAAGCAGAATGTAAGTTTGACTGTAGACAGATGTGAGCTAGAAAGAATATGAAAAATAACAGGATGTGTGGAAAACTTGAGAAAAGAGGAGAGACTATTAGATTCCAAGCAAAATGATTCATGCAGGAGAGAGGCATCAAAGGGAAAGCCAGATTAAAACATTAACAGAAATTTCAGTTTAAGAGTTAAGGATCTAAGACAAAAGCTAAAACATTAAAAAAAATAAGTAAATGCATAAAAAAGCAAGACTGAATTCTTCCAGGAAATATTAAGAGTTGTAAGACAGTTGTTGTATTAGTTGCAAATCTAATTAAGCCGAAGTAGTATTTCCAAGAGAAATTTAAAAGGAAAACAAAATGGTAAGGATAGGGACAGGATATTACAAAACATGTGAGGTGTCAATTAAAGGTCTAGTGCAAAAAGTTACCATTATCATTCAATGTGCGACTTATTACTGGCTCCAAATCCACATACTCAAGCACTAACTGTTGGCTGTTTGTAGACTGGGGGCTCTGAAATTAGGTCAAGGCAGGCCTAATTTTAGTTACTCAACATCCTAGAAGTTTGAGTGAGAAAGGCCTGAAGGAAATGTTCAAGTCAGGGTCTCATGGTCTAAAGCAGAATTCAGTAATGCTGCTTTTAACGTAAATGATTAATGATAATTCTAGTTATAGACAAAAAAGATGTAACTCCTTGGCATGATTTAGTTTCAGCAAATTACCTACAGCAAAACACTATAACATTGCTGGTGTCATCATTATTTCAGGGTATAACACAGGATTATTCTGAGAAGATATAAAGAGAGGATATCGAAGTTACTGAAGTAATTCAAAGAGGTATGAAAGGTGTTGGCAACTAGACAGAAGTAAAAAGATATTTCTAAGACATGAAGGAAATGAAAAATAAACAAATATAATTTGGTTCTTCAATGCATAAGGAATCAGTCCAAGAGTCTGCAAAAATATTACTGCCATTAAAAACGACAAGGGAGCTTTAAAAAGTATGAACCTTCTGGGAAGTACTATAGCTGCAAGGTTTATACTGCAAATATTAAAGTATACAAATATACTGTAATTTCTTCATTTCATTAAATGAGGAAGAAACTCAAACTTAACTCAGGGAGTTAAGTACTGGTCTGTCTTCCCAAAGCTGGTCTCCCCAGATGTTACATCCATCTATCTTCCTAGTATGCTGGTGAGTATGTCATGTTGCTAGCTCAGCACTATCCATAGTTAAAGTATAAAACCTTAACTCCACAGAACACATACAATAATGATTTATAAACCCAGCACAATTAACATTGAAATAAAATTTATGACTTAAAAATACAGAAAATTTAATATCAAAGACTATAAAATCTCACCAATTTACCAAATACATTCAGTAGTACTTACTTGTATCTGACATGTCTCACACAGTTATATACAGTTCTTAAAATAAGTGAATATGCACTTAAAAAATGCTTAACTTGACTCTTATGATTCAAACAGGCACAGACCTCTCTATTCTTTATTCCAAGTTTGTTCTTTTTTACTAGATATATACTAGTATGTATGTATAGTAACTAAAAGTGTAAGAAAGGGGAGAAAAAAGAGCTAAGAGTTTAGTAGTAACCACTACAGTATTTTTATAAACAATTTAAGAGCAAAGTTAAAAGAAGTAAGCAAAAATACAACTGGAAATAGTATCTAGAAAGTGGAGAAAAACATCAAAGAGCAGAAGATAAGAAGAGAGAGAGAGCTCATATGTCCTTTTATTTTGCCAAGAGATCACTGAAAAACAGATAAAAAGCAAAAGGAATACAACTGAAGAAAACAGCTTCATATACTAAGACCAGAGTCTGGAAAAAACAAACAAAACAGAGAAACTTATATAGTAACCAGCAGGAGTAGGAGGATTAAGCAAAAACTTCATGGAAACACGTAAAGGCAAACAGGTAAAAGAGGATGGGAAAATGGAAGAGAATGAGGTGAAAAGTTAGAAGTCTCAGCAGTACAAAAGGATATTATAAGGAATGCAAATAATTTCACAGAATTAGTTTTTAATGTTTAGGAAGTCTACACCTGATGGGTTCTTTTGTTTTGTTTTGTTTTCTTCCACTTTTATTGAGATATAACTGACATACAGCACTGTTTAAGTTTGGGGTTTTTTTTGAGGGGGGGTAATTAGGTTTATTTATTTATTTTTTTAAGAGGAGGTACTGGGGATTGAACCAGGACCTCATGCATACTAAGCATGTGCTCTACCACTTGAGCTATACCCTCCCCTCAGCACTGTTTAAGTTTAAGGTGCATTTACCTGATGGATTAAAATCCTTGACTGGGAAAGAAAGGAAATGGAGAAAAAAAATCTCAACACATTATGGCATAAAGAGAAAGCTAATAAAGGTGAAATAATTTCCTTGCAGTGTTTAGAACAAGGTAAAGCTTTCCATATATATTACATATACTTTAATATGTGTGTATTATATAAGTAAAATTTATAGACATATTTCTTATAGTAATTATGTTCTATCAAGGAATATTTTAAACTTCCACACTGAAGCAATGGAATTATTTAAGGTCATAACTCTTGTTAAATAAATAATGCTATACATATGTATGTGTGTATAAACACATATAAATAAAGAATAATCTTCCACTACCACAACCACCTCTTCAATACCAGTTTGTCTATAAATGGAGAGAAAGGAAAAGCATGTAGTTGACAGAGTAGAGTAAAAGAGGGCAATTCTCAAGTACAACTAGAGGGCAAATTGGAAAAGCCTAGAAATAATAAGGTAGTCCTCTACTGGCTCCCTCTTACCAGAAAACAGTAGCACACTGAAACAGCTTCTAAGGAAATTCAATTTGATATTATCATAGTTATGTGCCAAGAGAAGTCTGGATACAAGCCTGACAAACTTAAAAGCAGACATTCAAACCATAGTTTTTCAGCACAGCACACAATTATTGCTAACCAAAAAATCCTATTAAACTGACATTTCTTTTAACTTGTTAAGAACACAATTAGTTTATGACCTACATACTAGGTAAAAATTCAGGTGTCAAAGGACATCAGATCTAATTCACAGTGATCCAAGAGGATATGACTCTCCAGGATAATGTTTATCAAACTGGGCTTGCGGATCCCAGGGGGGATATATTCCTAGGGGTCTATGAGTGCTCTGGGAGAATTTTTAATTTTAGTGGTTTTTTCATTTGTTTTCGGGGTTTTTTGGGGGGGGGGGATTAGGTTTATTTATTTATTTATTTATTTTTATTTAACAGAGGTACTGGGTATTGAACCCAGAACCTTGTACATGCTAAACATGTGCTCTACCACTGAGTTATACCCTCCCCCCTAATTTTAGTGTTTTTATATCAATAATTTCTTAAAAAACTGATGAAAAATCTAAACTTAGAATAATCCATTTAAAATCTCAGTAGTACCATGAACCTCCAAGAGTTTCAATGGCTGTGATTATAATCAAACTGGCACTAAAAAGGACCTTCATGTCTACAACTTCATAAATAAATGATGTGCTTGATGAGTGAAGGCCAAATGAGTATCACACCTCATTCTAAAAGCAAAGTTTCACTGTGGTTCAAATAGAAAAAGGTAGCAAGAGAACAGAGCTATAAGACACCTCAGAAAGAGACTACTGTCAAACTTAAAGCTTGTGTCAAGGTAGCCAGTAATAACCATCATTTTACCAAGACTTAACTATGCATCAGAAACTACCTTAAGTACTTTATATGGACCATATCAATTAATCTTTGCATTAACTATAAAAGGTATGTATTATTATCCCCAATTTACAGAAAGTAATTAAGTAATTACCACAAGAACATAGAGTGAATAAATACTGAAGTGAGAGCCACTGAAAAATGAAATACTGCCATTTGTAGCAACATGGATGGACCTAGAATATTATGCTTAATGAAATAAGTCATAAAGACAAATACTATATATCACTTATACATGGAATTCAAAAAGTAATACAAATGAAACTATATACAAAAACAGGAAAAGACTCACACAGAAAACAAACTTTCAGTTACTAAAGGGGAGGGAGGGAGAAGGGACAAATTAGGAGTAGGGGATTAACAGTTACAAACTACTAAACAAAACAGATAAGCAATGAGGATTTACTGTATAGCACAGGGAATCATATTTAACAACAAAAAGTAACTGAAAAAACATATTGAGGCGAGATTTGAACGTAGGCACTCTTATGTTACACTCCGTATCTACATTTTGAGCTGAGATTCCTGATAAAGAGAACATAATGATCCTCCATACTAAATATTAACTTGATTTTTACTTGTTGTGTAATTTATAATTAATTTATAAATTTGTTACATTTTTAAGAGTTCTTTTAAAAGCTATGCACCAAGAGTTTAGAACTGTTTAGTGTTTAGACAATCATAAATAGGGTAAGGAAACACTAAGCTTCTTAAAGGAATAGTTTTACTTTAAAAGGGGTCCATATATCACTGCAGTCTCAAAAACATTGCTCAAAGACCTCGGGTACCTAGGTGGTGTATCAGAGTTTACATGCAAAGTCTAAAGATTAAAAAAGTTCATTTTCTGAATCATCAATTTTCCTCTATGGTAAATAATTTTAATCCCTTTTACATTGCAGTAAATATTTATTATGTCAAAAATTTGCAATCAGTTTAAGATAAAATATGAGACTTCAAACAAGTCTTGCCAAGGGAAAGTTAATAACCTTAAGAAATGTATTTTTTCTCCTGCTCTCAGGGGTGCTTTGGAGGGAGAGTTTGAAAAGTTTCGTCTAGATGAGAGATTTAGTTTAAATATGGAAGGAAAAAAAAAACCATTTACTCACAACTTTCCTGAGGTCAAGTATTTTCTCTCTTAAAAAATGATTATTGCCCCTTGACTCCAGTAGTTCAGTGCAGAACCTCTTTAAAGTACTGCCTATGGTTGTTGTTCCCTATTCCTCACTCCCAAGTTTCCCTTTTTTTTTTTCAAAGATGAAATTTTATTGTTTATTGTTTGTTTTTGCTGTTGTTGTTTGGGGGGGGGGATCAGGTTTATTTATTTATTTATTTTTAGAGGAAGTACTCGGAATTGAACCCAGGACCTTGTGCATGCTAAGCATGTGCTCTACCACTTAAGCTATACCCTTCCCCTGCAAGTTTCTCTCAAGTATAACTTACCCTGGCAGGCATTATCAAGGTTACCAATGACCTTCATGTAACCAAATTCTTTACTCAATTCTATGGTTTTATTCTATTTCTCAGCAGCATTCAATACAGTCTCTCCTTCACTTTTTAATTTTGGTTCCCACAACTCTCTCCTAGTTTCCTCCTATAACACCTGCAACTCCTCCTTAAACTCCTTTGTTGATTTCTCTCCTTTCCTCATCTCATTCATCAGCAATTCTTGTCCCTTTTACCTCCAAGTCCATTTCCCATCTTCCATCTATACAACTACCATCCTAAACAAACCCACCGTTTTCTCTCCCTTAATCTACTAAAACTGCCTTCTAACTAGCCTCCCTTTCAATTTTTGCTCCATTCCTCTCACTCCACTCTCCACACAGCTGACAGAATGATTATTTTATAATATAAATTACATTGTATTCCTCTCCACCCCTGCTTACCACCCTCCAATGGCTTATCACAACACTTCAGATAAAACCCAAGTTCCCAATCCTAATTTACTAAACTGTTCAAGATCTAGTACCCATTTCAGTGATCCTTTCCCAGAACTTTCCCCATTCCCATATTTTGGCCATACAGGTCTCCTAACCTTCAAATACGTCAAACTTATCACCTAAGGTCTTTTACCAGATGTTCATTTTTCCTGACATTTCCTCTGCTCTGATCTTACATGGCTGCTTCTTGTCTTTTAGATTACAGCTCGAAATTCCTCAGACATTATCCAATTGCAAGAAATCATCCAGTCTTTATTGCCTTCTCCTATTTTAATTTTCTATACAGTGCATATTATTAGCTAATATTTTTTGCTTTATTTTTTACTATCTATCTTGCCCACTGGATTATTAGTTTCATAAGAATAGGGCCTTATTTGTCTCGTTGATCACTTTATTTCTAATACCTAAATAAGTGCCTGTTACACAGGAGATTCTCAATAAGTATTCGCTGAATGAGCAAATAAGTAGACATAAATCTGTAGGGTGGCTGTAAACTTGACTGAGCCTTCCAGTGATTCTGGCGAATAAAAAAAAAAAAATCAAGTCTCTTCCAATCCAGACTTAAGTACCCAAGGAAGCAAAGATATTCCTGAAGTGACCTGATTCCTATAAGTAAGAGTATCCTAAAAACAGCATTCATTAATCACACTGCCATTCAAAAACTACTGTCCTCTCTAAGTGCCTCTACTAGACATATTTGAGATACTGTTAGAAGTGCTAGTAAATGAGCCGACAGAGCACCTGTTCACAAGGAGCTTGTAGCTGGTACCTAACAAGCAATGAAGGCTACTTATCCTTTTAGAACTGCTACATGCATATTGTTTAAATTGCCTGCTTCAGGGGTGAAAAAGTTGGCCTTAAGTGTATTACAATGGTTAGAAAATAAGATTATTAAACCTGACTATTTATATCTAGCTGCTTACCCATTTCTATATTTAAATTTTCTGTGACTAAAGTTTTATAAGACTACGCTACTATTTTAATGGGGTATTAAGTATCTAGTTATTAGAGACTTAGCTACATGGAAAGATGCATGTTCACTTGTGGATGTAAGTTAAAAAACTGAGATCAAACTAAACACATAAAAGAGAGAGAAATAAAAAGCAGAATCAATGATTCTAGGGCTCTCTTCTGGCAGTTCTGAGGCACTGATCTCACAACTGTAATATAGTCTTAGAGTTCCAGTATCCGAGACTCCAACATTCTCAACATCAGAGAATTAAGAAGCAACCTTGTGGAAAATAAATGAGATTTAAAAATCTAAGTCACATTTGCATTTTCCTATAGAAAAGTATAACCTATCTCTTTGATTTGGCTCTAGTATAAGAGTAGAATGTTTACTTATAAATACTGCATAATACATAGCTACTCCTTTGCAATGTGCTCTGAATAAAAGCTTTGAAAAACTGTGGTTATTTCAAAAATTAGCAATTGCTTCTTCTGTATTAGAACAAATGATACATAAAAGTGAAATCATAAAATGTAATAGGAAACATACCATTCCATAGGCCTGCTGTTGTACCCAGTTGATATAATCATTCCTTATGTCTATTATTTCTTGTACTTCATGTATATAAAATTTATCATACTGTATAATCTGTCCCGCTTTTTCATTTACCTACAAAAAATAAAAATGTAATTAACATTAAATTTAACCAGTACCTAAGAAAGAGATTGAAAAATCTTTAAATAGAAAAAGGCTTGAGATTTCTAAGCTAATCTTCTCTTTCTATAAAAAATAATTTACTGAGTGCCTACCATATGCAAAATGCTGTTAAGTGTTATGGGAAACACAAAGATTTCTAAGATGTGACATCTGCATTCAGAACCTCAAAATCTAGTAAAAGAGAAAAATATTTATGTAACCACCACACAGTATGAGATTGTACGATTAAAGTATGATATAGCTTAGAGTATATATAAACTAGAAACTGTAAGGACTTCTGGTTGGGGAATGGGACTTAAACAATAAGAACATCTAATGACTGTTAAGTATCACTCTATACTGGTACCTGATTATAATAAACTAAGAGGATGACATTTGAGTAGGATGTGACAAATGAAGAGTGCAAATTACCACCCCAGAAATTACTTACTTATTATAAGGTGAAAAATAAATCTTTAAAAAAGAGAGCACCACCTTAACTGAGTGATCAAATTAATCACCACCCATACTGGGTCAAGTATTATATTCCTGCTGATATAATGCAACAAACAGTACAGACATCATCTATGAAGCAAGAAAATGTCTAACCTGAATCTAATCAAGTCCCTTGATTTAAATTCCAACTTATAGGAAATATAAGGATAGAGAAACAAGTTAAACACCATCACAAGGAAACAATCAAATATCCCGACTATAAGACTTTTAAAAGAAGACTGGCCAGGACTCTCCAAAAAGTCTAGGTAATGAGATAGAAAGGTGGGGGTCAATCTAAATTAAAAGAATCTAGAGGTGCTCTAGTGCTGGATATGGCAGAGTACCTTGTATCAGACTAATCCTATGAACAATATAAAAAACCAACTATTTAAAAACACTGGAGATCAACCAAAAGCGAAGAAACAGGAATGAACACAATCTTTGAAAGAAGGAAAGTACATCTGAAAGCCACATTTTTTTTTAACATGGGAGTACTTCCAAATCAGCATAAGGAGTAGGGGATGGAGCTCAAGCAAAAAGCAGCAGTTTTACCAGACAGAGGAGGCAGAGATTTAAGATTAAAGCGGCCAACATGGCAGACAACGAGGAAGAAAAATTCCAGAAAGGAATCCTGAGGACAAAGCCCCAATGTAAATTCCTCCCACATCTTTGGCTAACTCTTAAACTGCGAATGCACAAGGCAAGACTTGGGGGAACAAACACACCCCAGCAGAAAGCACCAACCAGGAGGCTACTCTTAAAGTAGATTTCAATACAAGGATTTCCAGAGGAAAAAAGGCACATTTCATAATCATAAAAGAAGTAATCTGTCAAAAAGTCACAACAATCCAAAATAACAGCACTTCAAAATACATGAAAGGGAACTTGGCAGAACCACCATAGTTGGAAGTTTTAACATCCCTTTCTGGGTAACTAATTTAAAAAAAAAAAGACAAAATCAGTAAGTATAGAAGACTAAACAATTTTAACCAACTTGCTCATTGTTGCCAGAGGGGAGGGAGACAGGGGATAAGAAAAATAGGTGAAGGAAATTAAGAGGTATAAACTTTCAGTTACAAAATAAATGAATCACAGGTATGAAAAGGTACAACATGGGGAATACAGTCAATAGTTATGCTGTATCTTTGTATGGTGACAGATGACAATTAGACTTATCATGGTGATCATTTTGAAGTGTACAGAAATATTGAATCATTATGTTGTGTACCAGCAACTAACATAGGTCTACTGTATTTCAAAACAAATTAATAGAAAATGAGATCAGATTTGTGACCAGAGGCAGTGGGGTGGAGGGGAGAAGAGACTGGATGAAGGCAGTCTAAAGACAGCAAAACTTGCAGTTCTAAAGTACTAGGGATATAATATACAACATGATAAATATAATTAACAATGCTATACATTAATATATAAAAATTGTTAACAGAGTAAACCCTGAGTTCCCATCACAAGGCAAAAATATTTTTTTCTATTTATTTTTTTTGCGTGTATCTACAGGTATTTTTATTGAAGTATAGTCAGTTTACAATGTTGTGTCAACTTCTGGTGTACTCCATAATGCTTCAGTCATACATGAACATACATATATTCGTTTTCATATTCTTTTTCACCCTAAGTTACAAGATGCGGAATATAGTTCTCTGTGTTATATTGTATGAACTTGTTGTCTGTCTATTTTATATATATTAGTTAGCATCTGCAAATCTCATACTCTCAATTTATCCCTTCCTACCCCCTTTCCCCCTTGGTAATCATAAGTTTTTTCGATGTGAGTCTGTTTCTGTTTTGTAAATAAGTTTGTCTTTTTTTTTAGATTCCACATATAAGTGATATCGTATGGTGTTTTTTGTCCTCTTTCTGGCTTACTTCACTTAGAATGACATTCTCCAGGTCTATCCATGTTGCTGCAAATAGCATTATTTTATGGCTGAGTAGTATTCCACTATATAAATATATGACAACTTCTTTATCCAGTCATCTGTTGATGGACATTTATGTTGTTTCCATGTCTTGGCTATTGTAAACAGTGCTGCTATGAACAATGGGGTATGTGTATCTTTTCGAATTAGAGTTTCCTCTGGATATATACCCAGGAGTGGGACTGCTGGATCAAATGGTAAGTCTATTTTCAGTCTTTTAAGGAATCTTCATACTGTTTTCCATAATGGCTACACCAAACTACATTCCCACCAACAGTGTAGGAGGGTTCCCTTTTCTCCATAACCTCTCCAGCATTTATTGTTTGTGGACTCTTGAATGATGGCCTCACCATTGTGAGGTGATACCTCATTGTAGTTTTGATCTGTATTTCTCTGATAATTAGCAATATTGAGCATTTTTTCATGTGCTTATTGGCCATTTGTATGTCTTCACTGGAGAACTGCTTGTTTAGATCTTCTGCCCATTTCTGGATTGGGCTGTTCTATTTCGTTAATGTTGTATCTATGAGATAATGGATGTTCACTAAACTTACTGTGGTAATCATTTCATATTGTAAGTAAATCATTATGCTGTACACTTTAACTTATACAGAGCTGTATGTGAATTATATGTCAATTAAACTGGAAAATAAGAGAACATTCCACCTAGTAATTGTACATGGAATGTTTACTAACATAGATCATATCCTGGACCATAAAGCAAGCCTTAATAAATACATCTAAAAGAACTCATAGTACACATAGTATGTTCTTTGACCACAATGGAATTAAACCAATAGTCAGTGATGCAAAGATATTTGGAAAATCCTAGAAAACTCACAATTAAACAAAACATTTCTAAATTACCCAAAACTTTCCTTGTATTCATCAGAGAGCTAAAGTCACAAAATAACCAAGTAGCCTGAATTCCAAGGATGGACAGATACATCCAAAGAAAAACAGGATGCCAGAAATGTGTCACCATGGCACAGCAAGAGGAAGATACCACTATTGTACAAGCAGCGAAGAAGAAATCAGCAATTTTTAAGAAATTGCTTAAGGCTGAGTATGGGATAACTTGACAGTATAAAACCCCTGGAAGTCCCAGATAATTCTGCACTCACTCAGACTCTTGCCACAGATCTCTACTGAGTACCCATGAGGATGACTAGAAACAGAGCAGGAGATCAAGAGCCTCTCTCAGTGGGGCAAGGAATTGGCTGCCACAGAGAAAAATGAACAAGGCCCGCCACCCTGCCCAGATCCTTCTCTTGCATAGACCAAAAGCTTTAAGCCACTGAGGAAAGGGAAGCAAATTCCATGCCTTGTTGCTGGAGAAGGGGGAAAACCCTCAATCCTTGGGAAGCAGAGTGATAAGAACAGTCCTGAGCCCAGAATCCTCTGTCAATAGGACTAGAAGAAGCACCCTACTGTGGGTGGTGGGAGAAGAAACTCTGAGAAAATCCTATCCCTGAGGCCCAAGCACACATATATCTACTTAAGACCAAAACTATACCACAACAACAAAGAACCTTTTCTACCCCCTTCTCCTCTACCAATCTTGAAAGCACTAAGTAAGAAGCAACACCAGTTTATTACCAAGGAGGGGCAAGAGTGAGGAGAGAAACCTCTCTGTGGAGCAGGCATGTAGAGTGGAGCACAAACACTGACAAAAAAACCTTTGACATTTCACCTCTATCCTAAGTATCAGGCAACATTAGAGGAATCTGAGGTCTCTAGTGCAATGAAGGTACTACAGCAAACTAAAAACTCAATCTCAGTTTAATTCCAGATTAGATTTGCTTAAATGCGTACATTAACAGCCACGTAAGAGGTGCACTCATTTACAGTATTTAAATTTAATTATGTAAGCTACTACTATTTTACAGGCAACCAAAAATTATGAGATATATCAAAAAGCAAGTAAGTAAAATAAAACAAACAAAAACCACATTAAAAACTTCTAGAGACACAGCAATCATCAAAGCCAAACTCAGAGATGACCCAGATGTTGGAGACAGAAAACAGGGGCTTCAAGGAAAATATTTTTAACTTAATGAAAATAAAAACATAATACATCAAAATTTGTGGAATGCTGGTAAAGAAGGGCATAGGAGAAAATTTGTAGCATTAAATGGTCATGTTAAAAAAAAGTCTAAAATCAATAATTTAAAAAGCCTCTGCTTTAAGAACCTAGAAAATGATGATCAAAGTAAGGATAAATCAAGTACAGAGAAGGAAATAAAGATAAGAGCAGAAATTGATGAAAGAGAAAACAGAAAAACACTAGAGAAAAATCAATGAAAGCAAATGTGTTTTATGAGAAGATCAATAAAACTGACATGGCTCTAGCCAGATTGAACACGACAAAAAGAGAGAAGACACAAACTACCACCATCAGGAATGAAAGAGATGACACATTATCACTTAGGTTATCTTACCAAAACTGACTCAAGAAAAAACAGAAAACAGAAATTACACTCTATTTATTTTTCAAATTTAATATTAAATTTTAAAATTTCCCAAAAGAAAACTCCAGGACAAGATGCTTCACTGGTGAATTCTATCAAACATTTACGGAAGAAAAAAATAATACCAATCTTAAATTCAGAAAATAGAGAAAGGGATCATTTCTTAATTCATTTTATGAAGCTAAACTAACCCAGATACTAAAAGCTGAGGAGAAACAAAACTTATCAGATCAATGTCCCTCACGAACACAGACATAAAACCCTCAACAAAATATAAGTAAATTAAATCCAACAATATATATAAAGTATAATATAAAATGTCCATATGGAGTTTATCGTAGGAATACAAGGTTGGCATAACATTAAAGTATCAATGAAATTCACTACATTTCAGAAAAATGTCATTGGTTCATCTCAATAGATACAGAAAAAAAGCACCTAACAAAATTCAACACCCTTCATAATAAACATTCTCAGCAAACCAGGAATAGAAGGAAACTTCTTCAAAGAGAAAAAACCCTCCCCCAAAAAAGAAACAAAATAAAACAAAACAAAAAAAAAACCTCTATAGCTAACATCACACTTATGGGTAAAATACTGAATGCTTTTCCTTCTAAGATTAGGAACTAAACAAGAATGTCCACAGGAAGTCTTAGCTAATAAGGCAAGAAAATAACATGATTGTGAACATAAAAATCCAAATGAACCTATGAGAGAACTACTGGAACTAATAATTTATCAAGGTCACAGAGTACAAGATTAAAACTCAACTGAATTTCTCTATACTAGCAATAAACAATTAGAGAATAAAAAATTTTTAACTATCATTCACAATAGCATCAAAAACAAAATACTTAGGAATTTAATAAAAGATGTAAAAGCCCTCTGAAATTTATAAAATATTGCTGAGAGAAAATAAAGACACCTAAATAAATGACGAGATATACAACATTCATAAATCAGAAGAGACTAACAAGACTCAGCAAATATTTAAAAACATTTAAAAAAAAGAAATTTAACTGGACTCAGTTTTTAAAAAAGCAGTGATATAAAAATTACTTTTGGTATAAGAGGAAATTTGAATGTACTTGAATAAATAGATATTACAGAATTACAGTAGATCTCCTTAGGAAAAAAATAACAGTATTGCTGTAATGCAGGAGAATGCCAAGAAGATGAATGCTGAGGTATTAAAGGGCAGTATCAGAGTTTTATTTTTAAATGATTCAAAAAAAGTTTATACACCCTTATGTAAACCAAGTGTGACAGCATGTTAACAACCAGTGAATCTAGAATGGAGGGAGGGCATATAGGTATCTATTTTGTTTGTTTTTGAATGCTTTTGTATATATGAAGATATTCAAAATAAAAATTAAAAAGTGAGTAGAAAAGATTTCAAAAATAAGGCATGAAGACCATTCTAGGCAGAGAGAATAGCACGAGCTAAAGGAGACAAAAATTTGTATACATCTTCCCCAGGTAAACTGCTGGCCAAGGAGAATGAGAGGTACATGGAGCAGACCTGGAACCAACATGCAGCTTGAAGCTAAAGACCAACTAAACCCTGTCTAGGTTAGCCAACCTCTGCCAACTTTCAGACTGAAGCAGGACCCACTCCAGTTGGAATGAGAATAAATGCTTATTATTATATACCAACAAGTTTTAGAGTGTTTTGTTGCAGAGCATCACTGTGGCAAAAGCTGACATATGGGGAAATAACTTAGTTTCAGAGTCAACAAATGATAGAATCAAAGTAATATGTTATTTATCATTCTACTGGCAGTGTGAGGTATAGCCAAGAATGAGTACAGAGGCTAGCAGTAGGGAAATGAATCAGGTAAAGATTCAGGGTTTCGAGATAATAAGAAAGAATGCCAAGGCTGTGATAGCTAATTGGATACAGAAAACAAGAGGAAGAGTCAAAAACAACTTCAAAATTTCAAGCCTGAGTGAGAAAAAGTGCTGGCAACACACACAAGTCAGGAAAAGAAGACTCTCTTGTGGGACAAGAGTAAGAGTAGGGAAGGATGAGAAGTTTGGTATTAAACATTTCATTAGTTTAAAATAATGGCAACACTGTTAAGTAGCTCAAGAGAAAGATTTGCCTCAAACACTAATTGAGAACCATTTTCCTTAAGAAAGACAATTAAAGCTGTGGTAGGAGGTGAGGGAAGGGTAAAGAGTAAAACAAAAAGGGCCAAAATACAGATACTTAGAGAGCTGTCACATTTAGGAGAAGAAAAATCAAACCACTGAAAGAAACAAAGTTTATCTAATTTACAAAGTAAAACCAGCTAAGTTTCCTATGGCATATAATAAAAATATTTATAATATTAAAGAAAATATCCCACACTAAACCAACTAAGAAACAATTGAAAAGGAACAAAAGGAATCATCTAGTAGAGGTATAAATCTACCAGATAATGTTTGTGTCCAAACAGGTGCTTAATAAACGTGAGATGACTGGATGGACAAATAAAATGAGTAAGAGATAAGTATATAATTCGTGCTTCTAAGGGCACTTTAAATTTTCACCAAAATGAAGATTTTATCTTAAAATCTACTCAGATTTCATGTTCCAAAAATAAAATGACAGTTATTACTATGGACCACTTATTAACATAAATGACAAACTGAAATTTTAAGAGTAATCATAGTTTAGGCATACAAAAATGGAGTTGGGCGGCCACTGAGGATCTGGTCTCAGAGACATCCCTGCACCACTGAGAACTTGAATTTTCTCTCAACTGTATCAAACGCAAGGCCACCACCAGTCATATCTAGAACAAAATCCACCAGCTACAACTTTACGGTCTCAGGGTCCTCACCCTGTAACTATGCAACCATTTAGGACCCCAACCAATCCTTGTTTAACAAACACTCTTACTTACTTCTTGCCAGCTCCAATTATAACTCTTGACAAACAACTTACGTAATAAATTGTGGCCTTACAGTTTTGGCCTATAAAAGCCTCCTTCATTTTGTAGTCTTGTAGAACACAACTCAAATGCTCCTTGAATCTGTGTCTACCAGGCTGTAGTCAGCAAACCCAAATAAATGCCTCTTTATTTCAATCGGGTCTTTGTTTATGAAATTTTGGTTAATATTATATATACATTATCTCAATCTTCCAAACAACCCTATGAAATAGTTACCATTATCATCATATAGGTGAATATACTAGGGCTTAGAGTTCAAGAAACTCAACCAAGGTCACAGCTAACAGAGCCAGAAATCTAACACAGGATCTTTAACATACATATATTCTTAACTCACTATATGACTATCTAATTTTATTACTTAATGTATGTTCACATATATATGAACATATAAATATAGGTATTTATAAATCTGTGCAATATATATTTGGAATATTTATATATTAAAAATGTTTATATAAAAAAACCACACATATCTATTTTTTTCCTTTTATAGATATATTTAAAATAATTTGTCATCAAGTACAACCAATGCTTGATCCTGTGGCCTACTGTTGAGGGTACAAATAACTCAGCTATAACAACAATAAAATATTATATTAATAATTATAATTATATAATTAATCATATATACACTATAGTTATATTAACAATTAATTATATGAATAATACTGCTTTTATTTTCAAAGACGACACTTCTAATCCCTCTATTCAGTGACAGAAATAATTTGAGCTCCTCTTTTTGCTATTTGATTCATTTACATCCATGGTCAGGGTATGTGTTTCAGAGAAACCAATCAGAGTAAAACTGCTACTCCTGGCTTTCAAATAAAATAAAGATACTTAGTTTATCTGTCAAGATCACAACCTTCATGCTAGAGCATGGGTCAGCAAACTACAGTCTGTGAGACAAATCCTGCTTACACACAGTTTTTATAAATAAAGTTTTATTAGAAAGCAGACATGCCCATCTATTTAAATTCTGGCTGCAGCATTAAAGAGTTGGGTAGTTGTAGCAGAAACCACATGGCTCACAAAGTATAAAATATTTACAGAAAGTTTGCAGACTCTTGTCCTAGAGTCAAACTCTTTCTACTAAAAAAGAAAATACACCTAATAATTACACACAAAAACTCATTGGTTTTTCCCTCTCTAGTATTCATGTTTATAAATATATACAGTAACTTTTAAAAAATGTTTATGCTTATTTCACTTTTTTCCCTTAATGGAGGCGCTGGGGATTGAACCCAGATCTCTTGCATGCTAAGCATGTGCTCTATCACTGAGCTATACCCCCACCCCCTACACTAACATTTATATTACACTGAATGCTAAAAAAATTTAGTGACTCTTGTAGAAAATGATTCATGTCCCACTGAATTTTGATATATATTTTTAACTTAAATATTTTATATTTTAAAAGGTAAACTGCAATTTCCTTCACCAACAGCAACCAGTGTTTGCAGTTTATATATCCTGCAGATATATGTTTTTGAAAAGAAATGCTATGTTAGAACAAAAACTTAAGAATTTGGAAACCACGTTTGGTTCAGCAACAGACAGATTTCAAAGTTGGACTTCAGAGGAAATGATGGCTGATAGTTAATTCAGTCACAACAATTTAATTATTAAAGATCAATTAGTTTACAATTAATAGGGAAATTAGGCACTGAACAGAATATTGATCCAAAAGACCTGGATACAGATTTACATATAAAATTGTTTCAAAATATATATAAAAATACACTTGTAGGTAAGATTGACAAGACATTATTTTCTCCAGAAAGTCTTCCTTAATTCTTAATTCTGAGTTATGCACCCTCCTGCTGTTTTCACAGCACTCTTCATTTTCCTTAATCTAGTACTTACCATGCTATATCATAAATGAGTATTTACTTGTATATATGCAACTGCTCTACATTTTAAATCTTAACAAGGGCAGAAATCACATCTTTTCCTTATCATTGCATCACTAATATTTAATACCATGATAAGCACATAGTAGGCACTCAGTATTTGTAAAATGAATAAAAAAGAAATCACATCGTAGAAGTTCAAAACAACCTATACATTCAGTATTACTGTCTAAAATCTACAAAATAAAATCTACATATTTTTTATCATAACACTTTTTACATTTTAATTATAGTTTAGTATTGTGGTTTATAAACCTGAGTTCAGAGGTGGTATATGGTAAGCATATATTTGTTTTATCAGTAACTATATATGTGTCTTATATATGTCCCTTGCAAAACAAGAGAGTTTGAAAATCACTGACTTAGAAGATTAGCATGATACATAGAAATTAGGCTAGACAGGACCAAGTAAGTCTTTTCTTTCAGCATCTCTATAATGTGCTGTGTGAAAAATCTAAACTACTAAGTAGCCCAATTTCTTGCCAGCAAACTCACTTATCTGGTAATAAATCCATTCCTGACAGCAGGTACCAAAGTTATCTTTCTTGTGATGCGATTTGGAGCACTGGGAATGATTTATAATTCAAAAGCTTTCCAAAGGACATGACATAAGGGAGGAACAAGTCATTCATATATCCTGAAATGATCAAGCAGCAGAATCTAGTTCTCTAGTTCCTAATCCTGCTCCAGGATTAGATCAAGAAGGAAATTGAAGAAACCTCTAATTCTTAACCATGGAGCAGAGAGAAGGAATGTATACAGCTGTCAGATATAAGGTGTCTCAAAAAACAAAAAAGTCTTTGATGAGTAACTTAGGTTTCACTAAACACAAAAATGAATCATCCCTGAAAGTTAATAACCAAGGGTATCTATATATGACAGATTATAACACCAAATAGTTTTCTCCAATGTAAGGGATAGAAGAAAGTAAGTGATTACTAGGACTCCTAGTAAGGGATGCTTAAGAAACTGACACCATTATCATCCTCCTTTTGAATACATAACAACTTCAAATAAGAGCACTTTCAAAAAAAAAAAAAAAAAAAAAAAAGGCTGTTTCCTTATAACCAAATAAATCAAGTTAAAAGTAGTTTCCCATCCAAATGGTGGTGGTGATAAAAATCACCGCTTTATGAATGTATAATAATTATATATATTATATAACCTAAACAATACAATCCTGGGAAACCATTGGGCCAGTATTTCAATCCTTATTTTACAGATAATTCCCCATTTGCATATGTGATAAAGAGAAAGACTTGTTCAAAACCACACTGATAGGAAGCAGTACTGATGGAGTTAGAATCATCGTCTTTTTAACAATACACTGCTATTTGCAATTATGGAAGTTATAAACCTCTAGATCTAGGGGCATAAACTAAAAGGAAATTCCCTTTTAAACATGTTGTATTACTGTATCTGCTGTAGAAGTACATTAGAAACAGCAGGGAAAGTAGATTTGGTTTGTATTTCAACTCTGCTACTTACTGGTTTATGACCTTTGATACTCAGATTAAGGGGCAAAATATTAACTATAAAGAATTTTAAAAAGTTAAATGAGAAATACATGTCACGTGCTCACATGAATTAATGTAAATGGAAGTTCCAATCTTGGCCACTGTTAGATTATTTTCCCTTCCCTTTTTTACCGAGTAAAAAATTAGGATTCCAGTTCTAGCAATGGCTCCAACAAAAAGGTCTCTGAAGATGGAACCCTACAGGGTTCTTCTCAGTACAGGGTTCTCCTGAGGCTTCTGAGCTAGACACATAAATTACTTGCTCAAGTTCTGTGTGTAATTATGAAAGACAAAAGGTTCAATTTCCTCCCCTTCACTTGTGGGGAAAGACACAGCTAAGGGAAAAAAAAAAAATTTCAGGTGGTAATAAAGATAAGCAGATAAAGAAGAGGTAGAGGGTGTGAATATTTGAGAATAGGGTCTTTCTGACAAAGGAAGGTTGACTGAAGTAGTAGGAAAAGAGAATCGAAAGGGAAAAAAAAAAACTCATCAAGTTCTTAAATCCTAGACAAAAAACATACAAAAAGTAGAGACTCATCCAATGAAGACAGAAGATCTTCCTAACAGCACTTTACAGCAGAATCCAGTTAACCCTAAAATGCTGCAAGAAAGCCTTAGATTGGGAAAGGTAAACATAAGAATGATGTGTTTCCGTAAAAAGGAAATGACTATCCTATCTTCAGTTATAATAAGAGAAATGACTTGTTTTTCTAGAAATCCTGGACACACTAAAAAGAAAAGAAAAAAGTTCAAGAAGTTATGTAGTTAAGAAAGTACCCAGAAACTTCATTAAAAGAATAAAAAGGAAAAAAAAATACATAAGGGCTCTTTCTTGCAGAGAACAAACAGAAGGACCATCTCATTGATCCCTTATCATTTACCTTAGTACCAGGCAAGAAGTGTGTGAAAATGCTAAAGAAGCTGATAAGGAGAGGAAATTAAAGATTAAAGAGTCATATGGGTTTTTCAGTCATTCTAGAGACTAGAAACATGCTTCTTCTCCCTTAGGTCATGTCTCCCAAAACAGCATCTCAAAAATACCAAATGGCATAACAGAGATATACCTACCAGCTGTCAGGGATGACTCAAATCCATTTTTAATGAAACAGCTGAGATTCTACTTCTTCATATAATTTTGAAATGCTACTAGTGTAAAGGGTACTATTTTTTTCCACTGGGAAGAAGGGCAGGAAGAAGGGCAGGAAAGAACAATAGGCAAATTAATGAATTATATATGGTTCCAATTTCCAGTTAGTCATCTGTTTCAAATGAAATGTTCTACTTTGATTGAAGTCATTAGCACCCAATAGCAAAAAGAACATGAGTTTAAATGTTCATAATCACAACTAGGATGCAGTCTCTTTCATACGATAACCACTTATAAATAACAAAAAACATATTATTTAAACTAACAAATCATGTTCTTTAGAAAAAAAAATGCAGAATTCTAATTCATTAGTATGCTATTGTTCTGCCCAACTATAGGCAAGCTATCAAAGTCAAATAAGACCAAAGCTCCAAAGTATAGAGATATATTATTTCCTTTTAAAGGAAAATTTAAATAACTTAATTCTTGTCTCTTTTATGCCACTCTAAATCAATAATATATTCATGTTAAAACAAACATCATCAATCTGTTAGTGGCAACAGAGAAAAAGGAAAATAAAGGAACTATTGGACATACCCTATGTAATATTTCTAAAACCTTTAGTGCAGTATGAAGAAAACTGTTGAAAATTCTTCCTTCAGAAGGGGGAATGCCGATCTTGTAGAGCTTCAAAAGATGTACCACAACCTCCTTAAAAAGCTCTACAATCTTGAGGAATAGTGGAGGTTCAAGTGCTGACCACCAGTTTTCTGTTATTAAAGGGTGAACATACAAATAAAATAAAATTTTTTTTAAAAAAATCACAATTTTCAAAATCAAGCTGACTTTTCTTCTAAACCAGTGGCTTTTGGTCTTTGAAAATCTCAGAAAGATATATATAATACAACATTTTGCATAACATTTCTAGAGTTTATAGATACCACTCCACCTTCAAGTTAAAGAATATGGTTCTAAAAACTCTTAAAAGCAAGAATAAAGTAAGCATAAAGTCTACTGAATTTATATTATTGGTTTCCTCAATTACATTAAAAACTTACCACCACACCTAGTATTAAAACCAGCTATTAAAAAGTGCTTTGGAGATTAGAATTTTAATTTTTAAACAAAACACTTTAAAGCTGTTTTGCTCTAATATTTAGATATCTTTCCAAGTTCTATCTTTAATCTTACACAAAGTTGAAATATGTTGAAGCACTAACTTTAAAATGCAAGGTACTCCTGAAAATCAAATATAGAAACTGAACAATGTAAAGTATACCCTCCTTCCCCACATTCACTATTTGTAGTTATTAACTACAAATGGCAATCCTATAAAGCAGACAGCAAGGAATAAAAAAATCTTCTGACAACAGGGAAGCAACACTCTTTTGAGTCCCTACTTGACTCTTCTAACCACCAGCTAATTCCCTCAGATTCCAGGATTCTACTCTTGCTTCTTGCTTCCTCTGCTTACCCTTAGCCTAAAACTTCTTATACTGATTTTATTACTTCTATGTAATTTTACATACCTAACAAATACTTCTAGGAAAAAGAGCACTGGGTTAAGTGTAGCAAGCAAACTACAACAGCTAGGAGATAGAGGTGAAACCTATAAAGTTAGAAAAATTAAAGTGAGTAAAGTTTAGGCCAAGAAACCAGAGCAGATAGAGACTGAACTGTAAGATCAGATAACAGTGGAATCTTCACCTACTTGCAGAGAAACCAAATCAAACATCAGAAAACTAGCAAGTGAGGGAAATACAAGGCAAAGGGTTAACAGAGTTTAAGGAGGATTTAATACCCATGTCTGTTCAGTTTTCATTGTTTCTCCTCCTTTACTTCTTTATAGTAAGATCACTCTGGAGGAGATCAGGAAGGCGAATACGAAAAAGTTTTCATCTTTCCTGATACTGTCTCTACTGTTGTGTTCAAGTAAAATTTTAATACCTAACATACTTTGCTTCCAACAACTCTAATCACTAGCATCAGATGACTAGAAAATAACAACAAAATGAAAAACAGGTTTATCTTTCCCTAAGACAATGTCAAATGAGCAGGGTAGCAGAATTTCAAAGAGCAAAAAACTAAGAATTTATGAGCATTTTCATTTAAAGAGAAAAAGTTATAAAGGAAAAAAATATTAAAGTTCTTACCAAGTACTTTCAGTGGTGCCTTTTCTAGGTTAACAAGGGCTGTACCAAAGGGAATTGCTATTGTGGTGAAATTGTTGGAATCACTCATCAGGGGACATTCTGGTAGAGTAAGATAAAATCTCAATGCTTCAACATCAGGTAAGGAGCTAGTCAGTTTAGGAATAAGATTCTTTTCCAAACTAGCTGCCACCTATAGTTTGACAAAAAACAAAAACCTACTTCATTTAAAATGAATGTATATTCCAAAAACAAGAAAGAAAATCTTATACTACAGCAAACATGAAATGGAAAAAATAAAAAAGGAAGCCACCTTACAATGAATCAATGAATGCTGTTTGAAGGACAAAGAAAATTAATGGCTGAGCATTGCTAAGAGAATTTTTAAAATCTTATGTACAAGTCTCAATTTAAACTCTCTATATCTATAGCTATATAAAGACTTAATCAATATGGTAATGGTAAGTAATTAAGGGTCTGCTCTGAACATCTGGGAAGACTTCTAGATATATGACAGCTAAATTACAAATGCTTTAAAACAACCTGATTTTAATTCTTACATTAGTATATTAAATAACATTATACAAAGCACAACATAATGAATGTATGAAACTGTAATTAAGTTACAAACATAAAAAGTAACATGGAATAAAAAACTCAACAGCCTACATAATGTAAATATAAAATAGTTGAAAAACAAACCTGCTGAGATATATGAGGATGATCAGGTTGTATAAGTTTGTGGAATAAAAGCCTAGCAGCATTCATATCAACCCCTGAAAATTTGGTGCCCGTTCTATAGTGATCATCGTTGCTATTTTAAAAAAAAATGAGGAAGAGAAAATAATAAAATATAACTTTAAAATTATTTCACTTCTTATTTGATATGACATTTTTATTTAATATAATAAATTTGGAAAATTCAGCATTCAAAAAAAATTGTCACTTACCTAACAGCTAAAAAACTTCCATTCAGACAGCCAGACGAAGAAAACGTTCCATCTATCTCGCTAAAAGAAATTTAAAAATCCCCAAATCACAAAATGAGAAATCTAATTGTTCACCTTTCCAATAAAAATTAAAATCAATATTTAAACTAATATTTAATACTATAGAGCATTCCACTAACCAACATTGAGAAGTCAGAATTCTATAAATGACTAAGATTGAATAATTTTTGATAAAATATTATTGTTTACTCTAGACACTCTCAAATGTTACTACCATTTAATTCATCAAATAAATCTGATGTTTCTAAAAAAATTTTTTTTTATATCAACATGCACATTTAATTTTCTTAATTCCACATTGTGGTAAATCTAACCTGGGATGTTAATTTTTCTGAAGATTACTCTTTGAGCTTTTAAGAAAAATTTTAGTTTAGGAAAACAATCTGGAATTTAAAAAATGGCTGATCAGATATAGCCCCTCATCCCAAATACCTATACCTTCAATAATGACAAAAAATCTTTTAAGTACTAAACAAGTCTATCCGTAAGCAAAATATTCAAGAAGCAATACTCGAATCTTCTAGGGAATATAAAAGTTAAAAGACAGTGACCTGACCACTATGAAGCTAGAAGGAACATACTGCAAACCCAATCCTAAAGTGGCTATATTCAGTACTTTATCAGAAAGAACTATAATTTATATAAATTTAATTGAGAGATCTCTTAAAATATTCATTATTATAGAAATTCTAGACATTTAAACTTTTGTATATAAACCATTCAGTAAGTGATATTTAATGAAATACTTATTTAAATAAAAACTCCAAGTACAGTTCCTCTACCATTGAGGACTTGAGAGATTATGTTTGTCTTAGTACAGACAAAATACTTTTCTTACTTGGCTATCTCTACAGGAAATCTTCCAGAGGGGTAGCTCAGCCATTTTTGAATTAGGGCTTCATTCACAGTCCAGATTTGCTTTGAAGGATCAGGACATCTAAAGTCATCTGGTGGCCTACAGTTCTAAATGTTACATAAGTAGATTAGTCAGAGGAAAGAGATATACCTAACTTACAGCAAGGTACACTTCCACTATGTATTCAGTATTTTTCCAACAGAATTTAATCTCTACTAGACACCTGAAACAAAAACTAATCAAATGGATCAGAAAAGTTCTGTCCACGAGAAAAAATCAAGGCAATTACTTTGTAACATATAAAGAGCATTAATATGGTTTTAAAAAATTCAATTCTTATTTGAGCTTAGTAATTATTTATATGATTACTATTACCTGGAGATTCGAGTAATGTGAAAAGCTTTGATCTCCACCTGAGAAAATTCTTTTTACACAGAAATATTCTTCAGAATCTGTAATAAAAATAAAATGAAAAAAAATTCAAGATTTATATGCATTTATCAGAGCATCAAGTATGCTCCTGGATTTTCTTTTACTCCTCTAACTTTATTAGACCTCCCAGTCATGTGCTCAATGACATAAAATGACTTGGGATGTTCTGATTGCTATGGAGATGAGACTGACAGAGTGACGAAAATTAAATGATTCTACAAGCACATCTGGTTAAGTTTTTACAAGTCTTTCTTTTGGCCTGCAGACACAAAAAAATCCATTTTCTAGTCCATATCTTTATCATCTCAATATATCCTAAACTGAAGATGATGTAAAAACTGAATGAAAGTGTAAAAGACAGCTCAAAAGAAAATAAAAATTCAGAATATTCATTTTTTAAAAGAATGACAAGCATATGTTAAATCTTTTTGAATAATACAAAATTCATAATGCAAAATTACCTTCTTTTTCAATACAGCTGTGCAAAAGATGACACACACACCTTTATCAATATTTATCAATAACACCCAAATCAGGTCCAAAAATACAAAAATTAGTAAGCAAATTTAGTAGAAAATACTCAAAGATACCTTTCCAAAAAGCTATTCAAAGCCTCTTCCTTTTTCTTTGCCTCTGTGCCTCAAAAATACTGTTGGGCTAGTATTCAGAGGTACCACATAACAAAACACCAAAGCTCCACACTGTAACTTAAGGCTAGTTGTTTCCAAATATAACCCATTTCTGTCACCCTACTCCTGACCCTCTACTCTTTAGGTGACTAATTCTTCACCTTGTATTATTTGTCACCATTACTGCTACAAAAGTATAAATTCTTAAGGAAGGGACCACATCTTAATTTCCTTGATCATTCCCTACTACCAAGCACAATTTTTATTTGCAAAAGAACTCAGTAAATATTTAATAATATAAAAAAAAATTAACGAGCTTAGGAAATACTAAGAGCTTCAGAGACCAGAACATTAATATAACCAAATTTTCCACAACAAGAATGCTCCAAGGTCAAACAGTAAAAGGGTAAATCTAAAATATTAAACCAATCATTCACCTTAAAATCTTTTCTCTACATCATTCTCACAAGTCTACTTGAAATCGTGTACTTCCTTAAGATTTAGCAGGATGTTATTAATTTGTTCCTAAAATGTGATTTTGCCCTCTTAAAATTTAAATAAGCATCAGGTAGATGAATGACTAATCTACAGTACATGAATGAATTTCTGTGGGCTGTGAGTAAGGCACCAAAAATTGTTTTCCTTAATTTCCTTTTAATTACTACTCTAAAAAAGTCTGTGAAACCTAGTCATTTGTCCTACATAGCTTTCTGTAGACTGGATTTTGCTGATTGTATCCTCGAGGTTTCTCCTAACATTTTCTTGATCTTCTGTATTTCCTGTAAATTGGTAGCTGGATCTAAAGAGGCTTTCGTTAGATTAGTCAATTATTTTGACAAAACTATTACATGGTGGTGAAAGGGGTTGTTCTTCCATCAGGAAGCATTAAATACGTAGTTGAGTTCCTTTTTTGTGTTGTTAGTAACCACTGATGCCCAATACTTAGACCCGTTAATTCACTGTGGGTTGAAACATGATATGCTAACATTACTTCGTCATCTGGTAGTTGGACCATTAGCTTACCCCTATCTACTACATAGTTCATTATCCTGTAATAGGAAAGATTAATGCTTGATCTTTTCTACTTACTATCACTTTGCTTTTTGGATCTGCATTTCTTTGACAATAATTTTTACATGTTTTTTAAGTAACATGGATTTCCTCATTGAGAATTTCCATTAATTTCCTTTATCTATTACATGTCTAAATGTTTGTCTTATTTACTTATTAGGTGTTTTACTGTTTTTCTCACCAATATGTATGAGCACTTTGGATATTTAGCCTACTACTAACATCAGGTTATATTCAATATAAATATTCTTCCTAAATAATTATTTAATTCTGACTCATTTTTCTTTTTCCATTAAATCAAATGTATTTATCTCATTCTTTTTGACTTTCATTGCTATGAAACTTTCATGCTGAGAAAGGTTTCTCTCATCCTCAAATCATAGAATTACACTCTTGTAAGAATTTTTTTTTACATTTAACTCTTTAATCCATCTATAACTTCTTTTAGTGATACTGTTAGGTTAGGATCTAAACTGACCTTCTCCTTCCAATTTTCATTTGTTGAGTAATTCTTTCCTCTTATGCACATATTAGTGATGCCTTGTTTTAAAGTTATAAAAAGGCACTATCCCTCTTCCACCTTATAACACAACACTAAACAACTCTGGCACCCTTTTCTATCCCAAAAGTTTTCTCAAAGTTCTTCTCAACATATAACTCCAAGAGCCACTGTCAATCAAATGGAGTTTAAATTTGAAACAAAACCTATATACACTGCCAATACAGGGATTTTTACCCTGGATCTCTATTAAGTTATAATGACCCTAATGTCTATGCATATACCAATAATCTGATTTAACTGTTAAAGTTTTATAATATAAGTTGTCATATATAGGAGGGCTAGTTCACTTTCTCTTACTCTCTACAAAATACATTGTCAGGAAAAATTGTGAAGACTTTGAAATAGGCCACCTCCCTCAACCTGTCCCATTTACTGAGTCTTGATGAGAGCACCATTTAGGAATATCTCTACCTAAATGTGTCTTTGAGCAATTTACAATTCTGTAAATCATACTTGTATTTAAGAATAAGACTGACAGAGATACAACTATGTATGTGCTCTTGGTTCTCAAGGAAAAGGAGTAGTTTTTGATGGTCTCTAGATCCCTTTACACACTTAGAACTTATTCAGGACAACAAAGGGTTTAAAAGCACTAATACATACCATTTTAGAATTTAAAAGCAAAAAATTTAAAAAACATTCATTGATTTATTTGAAGATGAGCAATAACAAATGCACTCCATGTTAACATACATAACATCTCAGCATTAATATGAAAGTCACTTTGACCTCATGAACCCTCTGAAACACCACCACTGTCCTTGAGCAACTGTCAGTTTGTTCCACAATATGAAAGAGCATAAATAAGACACAACACGGTAAGTAAATTGTATCTTCCTTGGTTTATACTTGACTCTGAAAGAAGCTATAAAATGTGTTAAAATCTTAGCAAAGTTCACTCAGTTTTAAAGAGTGTGCTCCCTGTGCTTTCACCTGTAATGTAAAATGTTATTTGTTACTTTTTGTGAAATCTGCCAGAGTGAAAATTCCATCTTACTAGAATAATTTTCTATGCTTTATGTTCATGTTTATTGTCTGTCTTTATTTTTTAATTTTTTTTTTTTTTTTTTTTTGGTGAGGGGAGGTAATTAGGTTTATTTACTTATTTATTTTTAGAGGAGGTACTGGGGATTGAACACAGGACCTCCTGCATGCTAAGCATGTGCTCTACAGCTTGAGCTATACCCTCCCCCTCCTTATCTTTCATAATTTAAGGGAGAAAAAAGAACAAAGACTCCTCACTTATGAACTAACTAAAGTTCTTTTCAATCACATTACCATTTACATTTATTTTGAAATGTTTTACTGTCACTTAGGTAAAATGGGTAACTAAGTAGTATTTCTCAAGTATCAATGACTATATCTTTTAATAAAGTATTCCAACCTCCTCTCACAACTTTGATTTTTCTCTTCCTGTTACAAGCTTAACTGTGTCTCCACAAAATCTGTATGTTGAAGCTGTAAGCCCCAGTACCTCAGAATATGACTGTATTTGGAGACAGAGCCTTTAGAAAGGTGATTAAAGTAAAATTAGGCTGTAGGGTGTGGCCCTGATCCAATATGCCTAGGGCCCCTTTAAGAATAGGAAGAGACACCAGCAATGCACACATCAAGAGAAAAGGCCATGTAAGGACACAGCAAGAAGGTAGCTAACTGCAAGCCAAGGAAAGATGGTTCAGAAGAAACCAAATCTGCTGACACTGTGATCTCGGGCTTTCAGCTTCCAGAACTGTGAGAAAATAAATTTCTGTTGTTTAAGCCAACCAGTTTGTGGTATTTTGTTATGGCAGCCGTGGCAATCTAACATACTTTCCCACATTAGATCCTAAACATAGAAAAATAAAACTCTCAAGATATCTTTTACGTGTTAGTGAAATATCTTTGAGATTTCCCAAAGAGGATGTGGAGAATCACAAAGATTTATTCTTTCAACATATAAGAACAGATGCTGAAAATAATCAGTTTGTTTGATGTGTTACTATTATAAAAGCTGCATGGGAAGAGTTGTCAAATCAGAAGATATTCAACCTTCTCTAGGTTAAATTAATATGGTAAAATGTAATTAATAAAACATTGCAAAAATTATTTATGTAAAGCTCCTGGATATTCATCAATGTTCTTGCTTTCTACATGTTTAAGTACGAAGGTAAACACTATTCAAAACTCTTACAAAACAGCTGTAAAGCTCTCCTATATTTATCAAAGTTCTGGTGGTACAGTGATGTCAATCCTAATTTATTACTGAGTTGTTATTTTACATGTTTTCTGGTACAGTCTTACTGCTTTAATTCACATCTACTATCTTCTAGGCCAGTGGTTTTCAAATGGGGTTTTATAAAAATACAGATGTCTAAACCTGATCTCTAACTTAATGAAACTCTTTACTTGATATTATGGTGTCATTCCTGGAACACTAATCTCCGGATTATCATGTTATATCTCAAGATTTTTTCATCTATAAAAAGGTATATTCACTCATATTTATAAATCAGATGTAAGAATCATTGATTTCTTTGAGAGCAGGCTTAATCATCATCTTTAGAAACATTCTTGTCTAAAAGGCTTTTGGAATAGAGGCATACCTCGCTTATTGTGCTTCGCAGATACTGCAGTTTTGAAGGTTTATGGCAACCGTGTGTTGTCAGATGGTGGTTAGCATTTTTTAGCAATATTTTTTAGAAAGATATATACATTGTTTTAAAAAAAAAAAGAAATAGTGCTACTGCACACTTAATGGACTACAGTATAGTATAAACATAACCCTTACATTTATATGTACCAGGAAACGAAAAAACTCATCTAATGAGCTTTATTGTGGTGGTCTGGAATCAAACTTGCAATATCTCCAAGGTATGTCTGTAACATGTGTTCTGCATGTCACAGAAACAATCAAATTTCCTTGTCAGCTGTATTTATTATTATATATCTTTCCACCTGACAATTATCAGTAATAAATTAGCCACAGTTATTTTAAGCCTCTGTCATCTACTGATAGTTTCTGTTTTACTCTGATGCTTATCTGAAGGTTCTCCTATAAGCTATAGGCCAGATTTTGTATTTTCAATAAAGGAGAACAGTCTCAGAGCCCTGTGAAAATGACTGTACAAGGTACTTGAAACCACATATACTTCAAAGAAGAGATACTAGGGTACAGGCTTCTGAGGAGACATGGGCTTAGATAACTTCAGAAGACACCAGCGGACTGCAGTCGAATTTCTCATTTTTTTTTTTAAGTTGATAAGCAGCTTTATGAAACTGAAAATTGAAGATCCATAATGTTTAACTTTGTTTTAATGTTCTGTTTTCTGGATATTTCTCCTTCTTCCAGAGTTATCTAATTCACCTCAATTTCGTAAACTCTGCTTTGGTAAGCTAAAATGAAACGGTAAAAAACATTTCTCACTTCAGCTTGCCAGTATCTCCCAAAAGGAGCTACACTTTCATCTGGGGTCCAGATTTTTGCAGCAGCCATCAGAACACCTCTAGGTCACCTGACCAGAGGGAACTTATGTTCAAGGGGGCCTAAAGGACTATAACCAAAGGACAAAGAGTTCTTAACGGACTACCACCCAGGGCACAGCAAGATGAAACAGAATGAGGGGCCCAATCTTTCTGCGAAAGAGGCTTATGAGCTTATCTAATATAGCTCTGGCCTAAGAGGTAGGCTTCTAATTAAACCCACATCTCAGAGTCTACTGTGATTCTCTTAGAGACCTCAGAAGGTCTTACTAGTCTGCACCTGTTTCATAATTGATTGAACAAATCAATTATGCAATCAAAGACTTTCCTGGAATGTATTTGAGAATGATGTTTATTGAATTAGATATGGCAAGTCATTTTAAGAAACAAAATTGGCTGTACTTATGGAGCTAATGTCTATGATGCCTCTGGTGTAGAAAAAGATTAACTCATCAGGTCTAGGACATTGTCATGAGATGAACTGTGTTCCCCCAAAATTCATATGTTGAAGTCCTTATCCCTAATACGTCAGAAAGTGATCTTTCTCAGAAACAGGGTCACTGCAGATGTTAATTACTTAAGCTGAAGTTACACTTGAGTAGGGTGGCCTATTAATACAAAATGACTGGTGTCTTTACAAAAGGGTAAAATTTGGACAGAGATATGCTCAAAGAGTATACCATGTAAGGATGAAGGAGACCTACTAGCCAAGGAATATCGAAGATTGCCAGCAAACCACCAAAAGCTAGGAGACATATGGAACAGATTCTCTCTTATAACCCTCAGAAGGAAACAACCCTGCCAACACCTTGATCTTGGACTTCTAGCCTCCAGAACTGAGTGTCAATAAATTTGTGTTGTTCAAGCCACTCAGTTTATGATATTTTGTTACAGCATTCCAGTTGTTCAAACTTTACACATTCTAAAGAAAGGTTTGACCTTTGCCCAGCTCCAAGAAGATAATCTCAAAGTCTTTGGAATATCCGTTAAGACTGTCTTTGTTTACCTGTGGCCTTGAGGACACACCAGATAGTTTATACTAACAATGTGATTTATGGTGGAGGCTATGGGCTTAACTTTGAGAGGGGCTGAGTAAATTAAATTCACATTTAACTATTTCCTATCCTACACAGCTTTAGTGTGGAACAAAATAATTATCAACCATTATATGTATTATATATATAAAATTGTAGTAAAACATACATAACATAGAATTTACTGTTTTAACCACTTCAAAGTGACAATTCATGACATTAAGTAAATTCACAATGTTGTGCAAACTACCACCGTTATTTGTCTCCAGAACATTTTATCATCCCAAACAAAAACTTCATACCCATTAAACAACTTCTCATTCTCTACTCCCTCCAATCCCTGGTAACCAGTGTTTTTTGCTTCTATAAATTTGTTCTAGGTATCTCATATAAGAGGAATCATACAATAATTGTCCTTTTGCGTCAGGCTTCTTTCACTTAGCATAATGTTTTCAAAGATTTTCCATGTTAAAGCACGTATCAAAATTTCATTCCTTCTCATGGCTGAGTATTCAAATATATGTATGTACACCACATTTTTCTATCCATTCATCTGTTGATGGACACTTGAGTTGTTTACACCTTTTGGCTACTGTGAATCAACAATTTTTTAATGAAACTAAATTGTAGCAAAATTGCTAATTTTAAAACTCCATTTCCTTTCTCCCCTTTAATGAAAATAATCTCAAGGTATACAGTTTCAAGAGTGACAAAATGTATCCCTAAGTGACTAAACTTTATAAACAGAAATACACAATTCCTTACAATATCCATGCTGACTTAAACTACAAAATATCTTTGTTAAGTTATTAACAGTGCCTTGTGGAAGAAACTGATATGATGAAACACCAACATGCTCCTGAAGACACAAGAAAAAGAACAATACTACTAAAATAAATGCAGGTTCCAAACCTAAGGGTAACTGGAAGAAAATGAAGCCATAACACAAAATCAAACCAAAAACAAGAAAAAAAAAAAGTGCCATATCCTGAATTTTGCTAAATATTAAGTATTAATTCAAGACAGTCTTTCAGCTACCAAAAAAAAACCCCAAAAAACAAAAACTTCAAGGTTATTCATAATAAAAAGTTATAGAGCTTTTCAAATGTCAACCTTCATAGTATGTGCATCACTGAATGCAGTTTCAACTCAAGTTCCATAATTCAGAAAAATCCCAAAGAAAATCAAACAGATAAAAATAAACAAGAAAACAATTCTAAGGAATAGTTTAGGATGGTAAAGGAAATATTTTTAAAAGTACATTTTGGTTGCAGTATATTTAAGAAGTAAATGAGAAAATAGCATCTTAATACTTCAAACTGCTTAAATAACAGTTTGAATTTAATTAGTAAATATCAATGAAAAAATAATCAGATCTATTGAAAGAATAACAGAAAAGAAAAATAGATAAATTATACATTTGGCTAAAGCAATATAAATATTAAAAGTATTTTTAAAATTTTTAATATTTTGAATAGTTAATATATTCATATGGCTTAAATTTCAAAAAATTAGAAAATGTTATACAATTTTAAAGTCTCATATATGCCCAAAAGAATTGAAAGCAGGGTCCTGAAGAGATATCTGCCAAATACCCATGTTTATAACAGCATTACTCACAATAGTTAAAAGGTAGAAACAATGCAAATGTCCACCAGCAATTCACAGATAAACAAAATGTGGGATAAAAGTACACCTACTGTAACATGGATGAACCTTAAGGACATTATGCTAAGTTTATAAATAAGCCAATCATAAAAAAGACCAATACTGTACGATTCCACTTATAAGGTACTTAGAGTGAAGTCAAATTCACAGAAACACTGTAGCATGGTTGCCAGCTAGTGGGAAGAGTGAAGGGAGACCCGTTGTTTAATGAACATAGAGTTTTAGTTTTTCAAGATGAAAAGAGCTCTGGAGGTTAGGTGCACAACAATGCGAATGTACTTAACACTACTGAACTATGTACCTAAAAAATGGTTAAGTTCATAAATTTTGTTAGGTGTATTGTACCATAATTTAAAAAAAAAAAAAAAAAAGACACACTTCCTTCCCACTGGTATCTAGCAACCATCCAGTTCCCAAAATGCCCAACCGTCTGAAATCATTTTCATTATTTTATTTATCCTGAGTTTCCTTATGCATGTATAAGCAAACACAAACAAACTAAGCAACCACAAGCGGTGTTTCATTACTTGCTATTTTCACTGAACAATGCAGCTTGAAATTCTTTCATTTTAAACATAGAAAAGTTTATCTCTTAAGAGCAATGTTTTAACAGTAACTTTAATGTTTGTAGCAAAGATTTAATATAAAAGAACTTACCAAAATCTGGAGGACATTGCACATTATATGGAAACCAATTTCCTTTCACAGTGAAAGGACTTTTTCTGTTGCTTGTTGAGCCCGTTCCTAGTTGTCCATTACCACCAAGTCCAAAAGAATAAATTCGTCCTGATGAAGGAACAAAAGCAGAAGTGTGCTGCCTAGAGTAAAATGATAGAAAATCTCAGACTTAAGGTTACTTTTAATTTACATTTAGAAAAGCATAGCAAATATTACCTATATAATTTTTGTCTTCAAAAAGAAATAAAACCATTACAATTCTAAAATTTTCTGTACACATTGTTTATTAATAGCCTTCCTCTGTACTGAATGAATTCTGTATCGCACAGGCAGATTGTATAAGCACAGTCTAGAAAATTCCCAAGAAGATCAAGCTTTAAAAGGCTCAGAGCTATACTGGAATAGACAGACGATTACAATAGACAATTCAGCTCTGTAAGTAGCATCTAGCTGTCCAATCAAGTTCTCCACCCACTTCCCTCTCTGTCAGGTTCTGGTCATCACTCAAACGTTTTAGGATAAGAACTGAGTATATAAAAATGCATGATAAAACAGTATTTCCTTTCTAAAGGAAAGGTGAAAGACAAGAGTCTGCCACCTACAGATCTACTTAAAGAAAATTCCAGGGGGTGGTCAGATAAAAGGAAAATGATACTACTTGGAAAAATGAAGAGGGAAAAAAAGGTAGTAAATGTATGTAGATGTATTTCTAAAGGTATACTGACTATATAAAACAATGTTCTTGTGGCGTTTAAAAATATATACAGAATGAAAAGTTGGGAAAGGTAAATGGAGCTCTTAACTCCTGGAGGAAGGGAAAAAGTATTAATATAAATTAAAGATTAATGTTGTTATTTCTAGAGTAACAATTTTAAGTTTCCAAATTTCCAAAGGAGTAGAGGGAATAAAACTGACTTAAAAAATTATCAATCTAAAGAAAGGCAAAAAAGAAAAGGAAGAAAATGAAAACAGGTAGTAGCACAAACAGTACAAAACACAATGGCAGGTTTAAACCCAAATATACTAGTAACTATAAAAAAACCAAACAAAAGGGACATAATGGTCGACTTAAAAGACAGAGATTGAAAATATATATATAAATAAATAAGTAAAAATATATTTAAAGCAGGTGTACCACTATTCACATCAGATAAAACAGACTTTAAGGAAATAACGAATGTTACTAGAGATCTAGAGGATCACCATCACAATGACAAAAGGTTTAATTCACCAAAAAGAGATGAAATTTAAATTTTATGCACTTAAGCACACAGCTTCAAAAGTAAAAACTGACACACAGAGTTACCATGTTATTAGGTTCAAATGTCCAGTTTTCAAAAAGCAAAAAATCACAAGGAATGCTAAGAAATTGGAAAGTATGGCCCACTCAGGGAAAAAAAAAAAAACTAACTGGGAATGCAAATACAGCCACTCTGCAAGGCAGTTTAGTGGTTTCTTACAAAACTAAACATACCGTTACCATAAATTCCAGCAACTGTGCTCCGCATTATATATTCAAAGGAGTTAAAAACTACTGTCCACACAAAAACTTGCACATAGATGTTATAAGCAGCTTTATTCATAACTGTCAAACCCTGGAAGCAACCAAGATGTCCAGCAGGTGAATGCATAAACAAACTGGTACATCCAGAGAAAGCAGTATTATTCAGTGCTAAAAAGAAATTAGCAATCAAGCCATGAAAAATCATGTAGGAACCATAAGTTAATATCACCTAGTGAAAGAAGATAATCTGAGAAGGTTATACATTATGTGATTCCAACTATATGACATTCTGGAAAAGGTAAAGCTATGAGAGTAAAAATCAGTGATTGCAAAGGGTTGGTGGGGGGATGGACAGGGGAACACAGGGGATTTTTAGGGCAGTGAAATTACTCTATGATAGTATAATGGTGGATATAAATCATTATACATTTGTCCAAACCCACAGAATGAACCCTCACGTTTACTACATTACATCTGTAATGATTTCTCAATGTATAGATAAAAGAAATTTTTACATCTTGAGTGAGATACAGGGAAGTCATTCTGGCTTACACATAAGTTAACTTGAGTTTTCAGCTAACTGAAACAGCCTGTTTGTGACTTTTCAAACATACACTGTTCACGTGACTTAATTGTTAAACAAAAGGGCACACTGACCACAAGTAAAGAAATGTCCATGTTAAAAATAAAGATTAAATGCCTCCCTCCTGGGATGCCAATGCTGGTGTATCTTTGATGATAAAATTCTCTTCTCAGGTGCCAAGGCCATATGAACTCACAGTGTACATGCTGATTTGTTTTGTTTTTTTTTTTTCTTGAAATCTTGAAGGAATGTATGTATCCCTGACTTGTTTAATGTTTAACCTGACTTGTTTAATCTGATAAGATACAAAACTATGCTGAAAACCATGCTTCTCTGGAGCAATTCCTCAGAGTTATCTGAAAGGCTGTCTTCTGGTTAAAATGAAAGGACACTAGACAGTAACTTGAAACTATATGAAAAACTAAAGATCTCAGTAAAGGTAAATACATCGGTGAGTATAAAAGGTAATATTATTGTAATTTTGTTTTGTTTTCTCTAAATTTTGTTTTCTATAGAATTCAAGAGACTAAAGCATTAAATTATTAATTTATGATTTTGGACACACAATATATACAAAAGTTATCTTGCGACACTAATAACTGACAGGGGGTAGGTACAGAGCTGTATAGGAACAGTTTTTGTATGTTATTGAAGTTAACATGGTCTAAATTTGAGTTAAGAGTGTTGTAACTTTAGGATAGTAAATGTAATCCCCACGGTAACCACAAAAATAAAAATCACTAAAGAACATACCGAAAAGGAAGTAAGAAGGAAACTAAAACATTTCACTGCAAAAAAATAAACACAAAAGAAGACAGTAATGCAAGAAATCAGGAACAAAAAAGTATAAGGCATACAGAAAGCAAATACATAAAAGATATACAATGAAACCTACAAAACATTACTAAAGAAATTAAAGAAGACATAAATAAATGGAAAGACATCCCACGTTCATGGACTGAAAGACTTAATATTGTTCAGATGTCAGTACTTCCAAAAGTGATCTACAGATGCAACATAATCCCTATTAAATCATGGAAATGCAAATTAAAAGCCATGATTAAGTAACACAATATATCAAAGAGATTAGCAAAAATTTTAAAGTCTAATAATACCAAATGGTGACAAGGATACAGGAATTCTTATATAATATTGATGGTAAGGTATACTGGTATAATCATTCTGGTAAATAGGGTGACATTAACCTGCAAAATTCTAGTTAAGCATACTCTATGACCCAGAAATTCCATTCCAGGTTTACATTTTAGAAATATTAAAGTTTACATATATAATATAATAAATGTTCAGAGTAACATTATTTATAATTGCCAAAAAATAGAAATACTCAAGTGCCCACCTGTAATAGAATGAGTAAATAACTATATACACATATAATTGAGTAATACACAACAATAAAAACTAATGAAGAATCATAGTTATACACATATGGATAATCAATCATACAGCATGATGTCAAAAAAAAAAAAAAAGTCACCAAATGCTACCTACAGTGTAATTCTTTGTATTTGAATTAACTATTGGAAAACTAAACTATATTATAAAGATACATACTAGGTGGAAAAAAATTAAGCTAAGTGGTCAAAATTGAGTTAATCAACCAAAGGATATTTTGCTTCTGAGTCCATCAAAATTTAATCCACCAAAGGTGAAGCATAATTTCAAAGCTCTGACTCTTGTATTTACTCCCAAGAACTGGGAATCATGAGACCAGTATTCCAAATTCAGCTTTCACCACTAACTAATCTTTTGTGTTAAGTAATTAATTGGTCAATTTCTCCATTCTTTAGAAAGAAAAAAAGGTAGAAAAGCAAAGGAAAAAAATGATCTATAGTTTCCCTTCAAGTCTGATGTTATATACAGTAAATTATATTTATTTAGTGCTAATATACAGTATTGCATTTATATTTTTTATTGAAGCAGTACTGCATTTACATTATTAATATCTTGCCTCAGATAAATTTGCTTCAAAGAAAGGAAGGTAAAATAATCAATATAAAAGATGCTTCTCCTGTTCCAATGATCCCTTAGCAGCAAATTAGGCATTTAGGAGAGAATGTTTTTTATTTTAGATTATTAGATTCATAATTCATTAAAAAAATCCCAACTTTCAGCTGGAACTACTATGTTCCAGTAATTTGCAAAAAATGATCAATACAAAGAGAAAGAGTACAGATACCCCTATAACTTCTCTAGGCTTTTTAGAAAACATTAAGTTGTTCCTTTAGCCACATTCATGCAAATCTTTAAGAAACATGATCCTGTAGACACAAGGGAATAGTCACTGTTCAAAAAGGAATACCCCACAAATGTTACCATGACAAACTGAAGGGTCTACAATGTTACCCTGCATGCTACTGGCACTGTAGTAAACAAATAAATTAAGGGCAAGATTTCTTCTTGCAAAGAAAATTAATGTACATATTGAGCATATTAAGCACTCTTAAAAGCCAAGATAATCTTCCTGAAGATTGAAGGAAAATGACCAGGAAAAAAAAGGAAGCCAAAGAGAAAGGTACTCAAGTTCAAATGAAGTACCAGCTTGTTCCACTGAGAGAAGCACACTTTGTAAGAAGCAATGGAAAGGAGCCTGAGCCGCTGGAAGCCATTCTCTATGGATTTATGGCATAGCAGGTATTTAAAAAACCCTAAATAATTATATTATAGAGATCAAAATACTCTTCTACATAACAGCTTACCTTCCACAAGCAATCTGAGTGACAATGCTTCCCATAAGTTCAAAAACTTTCCTTGGGTTTATTTCATGACTGGTAGAGTTATGACCCAACTGACCATACCCTCCAGCTCCAAAAGTAAACACTCCACCTTCCTAAAAAAAAGATAAAACCCTTTGTTATTTGAAGGCCTGATAAAAGAAAATAATCTTCAGGAAAATAAGTTAAATCTTTTAATACAGAGTCAAATTTTCTCTTCTTATTGTCTTCACAATTTAACAGATGATAGCTGACTTTTCAAGGTAAAATGTCTTAAACCCAAGAGTCCCAGGTTAATGACTATTTTCACATATTCGAAAGTATTTAATTATGTTCTCATCACTGCAAGATATTTAGTTGAAGTTATAATTAAATAGATAGTAATAATTATTTTTTGCATTCCCCTTTACTATCGTTATATCCTTGTTGAGTACCAAGTACAACTATAAAATTTCATAAAACCTAAAAATGGTATATTCACTTTCAGTTTTCAAAGTAGCTCTGCAAAAAGACAGTGCACAACTACAGCTATTCTTAGTATATAGTTACAATACAGACGGTCTTCAAGATATTACAAAAATACATAAGTTGATTAAAGATTATGTTCTTAAAAAGTAATTCCTGACAGCTTAACACAAGCATGATTAGTATTTTTCAATTCAACTGCTTTTCTTCATAGTTACAGCTATGTATACAAATATATGCTGTTAAATGATGAAGGCAGGAAATAAGTACTTATACAGATTGCTATGTAAGAAAATTGATTTTTCTGTTTAAAATTTTGTCATGGGAGATTTCAAACAAATGAACAAAAGTAAAGACATATACCTATATACACACACACACACGCATACATATATATAAAATGTGATTACATATACATAACTATCACTCAGTTTCAAGAACTAGCAACAGTTTGATATTTTTGGAAGTATTTTAAAGCAAAAAAAAGGTACTGGAGTACTTTAAAGCAAACTGCGGTCATTAAATCACTTCATTTATAAACGTGTATGTATCTTTTTTTATTTTTTTAAATTTGTATTTTTTTATGAGTTATGATGTGTATGTATCTTTAATGGCATCTATTTCTAACAGATAAAAATACGTAACACAATACTATTATCATAGTTACAAAAAACATTACTTCCCTTTTTTTGATAGAAAGGACAGAAGTGTCCATTTTTATTTCTTTTTTTTCTAGTTTTGGCCTTATTCACTTGTACATATTCATTATTCACTGTACATATTTAAAGTGTATATGACTTGACATACATATAATCTGTGAAATGACTACCACCGTCAAGTTAACTAACACATCTATCACCTCAGATTTCTTTCTTTTTTTGGTTGAGAATGCTTCAGACCTAGTATCTATGTATTTCAAGTATAGAATACAGTACTGTTAAATATGGTCATCATGCTGTACATTAGATCTTCAGAACTTAGTCATCTTTTAACAGAAGTTTTTATCTCATTTTCCCGCACCCCTAGATCATGGCAACTACCATTCTACTCTTTGTTTCTATGAATTTGACTTTCTATTTTCTTTTTTTCCTTCATTTATTTTGTTTCACAATTTCATATGTGATACCATACAGTATCTGTCTTTGGCTTATTTCACTTAGCATAATGTTATCCGGGGTCATTTATGTTGTCACAAATGGAAAGATTTTCCCTTTTTTATGGCTGAATAACATTCCGTGTGTGTGTATGCATGTACACATCACATTTCCCTTATCCACTTGTCTAAAATGGACACTGAGGTTGTTTAAATGTCTTGGCTATTATGAACAATGCTGCAATAAACATGGGAGTACAGTTATCATTTTGAGATCCTGTTTTCATTTCCTTCAGATATACACTCAAAAGTGGGATTGCTGGGACATGTAGTTCTATTTGCAATTTTTTGAAAAATCTCTATACTGTTTCCCACCCACCAGCAGTGTACAGAGTCCCCCTATTCTCCATATCCTTGTTAATATTTGCCTTTTATAAAAATTTTTTAAAAAAGTATCTTGAGACAAATAAAAATGGAAACACATTACAAAACTTACGAGATGCAGCAGAAGCAGCTCTAAGAGGGAAGTTTATAGCAATAAACACTTCCATTAAGGGAAAAAAAAAACTCTTAACAGCCTAACGTTATACCTCAAGAAGCTAGGGAAAACTGCAAACTAAGCCCAAAGTTAGCAGAAAGAAGGAGATTAAAAAGCTTAGAGCAGAAATAAATGAAACAGAGACTTGGAAAACTTTAGAAGAAAATAACACAACAAAGAATTGTTTTTCTGAAAATATGTATTTTTTAACAGACAGATCTTTAGACTACGAAAAAAAAGATAGGTTCACTTCTGGGCTATCTGGTCTGTTTGATTGGTACATGTGTCTGTTTTTATGCCAGTATCATACTGTTTTAATTACTGTAACTTTGTAATATAATTTAAAATCAGAAAAAGTGATGCCTCCACTTTTTCTTTCTCAAGATTATTCTGCCTATTCTGGGTCTTCTGTGATTCTATACAAATTGTAAGGTTGTTCTATTTCTGTGGAAAATGCCATTGGAATTTGGATAAGGATGGCATTGACTCTGTAGGTCACTTTGAGTAGTATAGACATTTTAACTATATTAATTCTTCTATTCTAAGAACAAGAGATATCTTACCACTTACTTCCGTCTTCTTCAATTTCTTTCACTGATACAGTTTTTAGTGTACAGGTCTTTCATCTGTTTAGTGTACCTTTATTCCTAAGTATTTTATTGTTTTTGATGCTATTATAAACGAGACTGCTTCTTAATTTCTGTTCCAGAGAGTTTGTTTCTACCATATAAAAATGCAACTTATTCTTGTATGTTAATTTTGTATCCTGTAACTTCACTTTATTTGTTTACTGGTTCTAATGGATTTTTCATGGAGTCTTTAGGGTTTTCTATATATATCAGGTCATCTGCAAACAAGAGACAATTTTACTTTTTCCTTTCTAATTTGGATACTTTGTTTTTTTCCTCACCTAATTGCCCTAGCTAGAATTTCCAGTACTACCTTGAATAGAAGTGGTGAGAGCAAGCATCCTGTCTTATTTCTGATCTTAGAAGAATATCTTTCAACTTTTCACCATTAAGTATTATGTTAGTAGTGGGCTTGCCATAGATGACCTTTATTATGTTGAGGTATGTTCCCTCTATACTCATGTTGTTGAGAGTTTTTATCATGAAAGGATGTTGAATTTTGTCAAATGCTTTTCCTGCAACTATTGTGCTGATCATACGATTTTTATCCTTCATTCTGTTAATATGGTGTTGTACACTGACTGATCTGCAAATGCTGAGCCAACCTTGCATCCTGGGGATAAGTCCCACTTGGTCATTGGATATATAATCATTTAAACGTGCTGCTGAATTTAGTTTGCTAGTATTGAGGAGTTTTGTATTTATATTTATGAGGGATACTGGCTTATAATTTTCTTTCCTTGCAGTGTTTTTGGTATCAGGATAATGCTGGCCTCATAAAATAAGTTTAGAAATGTTCCCTCCACTTCTGTTTTTCATAGGAGTTTAATATGGACTGGTGTTAATTATTTTTTTCTCTGGTGGGAGACTTTTGATTACTGATTCAGTCTGCTTATTCTATCAAGGTATATTCAGATTTTCTGCTTTTTTATGATTCAGTTTAGGTAGTTTGTATGCTTCTAGGAATATATCTGTTTCACCTAGGTTATTTGATAAAATTTGTTGGTAAGTAACTGTTGACAACAGTCTCTTATGAACCTTGTATTTCAGCAGTATCAGTTGTAATGTCTCCATTTCCTGAGTTTTTTTTTCTTAGTCTAGCTAAAGATCTGTCCATTAAAAAAAAAAAAATCTTTTCAGATAAACAGTTCTTAGTTGTGTTATTTTCTTCTAAAATTTTCCTAGTCTCTTATTTCATTTATTTCTGCTCTAAACTTTGTAATCTCCTTCTTTCTGCTGTGGGCTTAGTTTGCTGTTTTCCCTAGTTTCCTGAGGTATAAAGTTAGGCTGTTAGTTTTTTCTCCCTTAATGAAGTGTTTATTGCTATAAAGTTCCCTCTTAGAGCTGCTTCTGCTGCATCCAGTAAGTTTTGTTATGTTGTTTCCATTTTCCTTTGTCTCAAGATATTTTTTAATTTTCCTTTTATTTCTTCTTTGACTTAATGATTGTTCTGGAGTGTACTTTTTAATTTCCATGTATTTGTGAATTTTCCAGCTTTCTTCCTGTTAATGATTCCTAGTTTCATACTACAGTGGTTAGAAAACATATTTGTTATGATTTCAATTGTCTTATATTCGTTAAGACTTTATTTGATGATCTCTTCTGCAGAATGTTCCATTGTGTGCTTAAAAGGAATGCGTATTCTGCTACTGGCAGATAAAATTTTATGCATATGTCTTCTAGGTCCACTTGATATAATATGCACTTCGAGTCAAATATTTCCTTATTGATTTTCCATGTGGATAATCTATTCTTTGTTGAAAGTAAGGTATTTAAGTCCCCTACTATTATTACTGTGTTGCTACTTCTGTCTTCAGATCTGTTCATATTTGCTTAATATTTCTTAATATTTGCTGTGTTGGAAAAATATATAGGTACAATTGTTAAATCCTCTCGATGAGCTGACTCCTTTAATATTCATTTCTTTAAAATTATTTAATATAGAGGTCATGTTTAAATTTTTCTGATTATTTTATTATATCAAGTCAGAAAGTACACGTCTGATTGGTGATGTTAAAAATAAGTAAGTGGGTCAATGTGTTTCAGCCTCATCTATTCCCATTAAGCTTGATGTTGATCTTTGCTTAGATCCGTTATTTCATTATGGAGTAGAAATTAAATGGAGATAAAATGGAGATAGATTTTCTAATCTTACTATTTCTTCCAGATTCATTAGCTGAAATTCTTCCATAGGGCACTTAACTGATCAACTATTAAGTTACTCTAAAATACAATTTGCAAATAAGAGGCAGGTGAAATGCTTCTTCCTCATTTGCTGATTTTTAGAAAAATGAGTTGTCCTAGCAACCTAGAAAGATAAGCAATGAAGTTTGCTTTGTATTGATTTGGGTAAAAGGAGTATCATTATGAAATCACAGATTTTTATATACTTGGTATATTTCCATTTATTTCAGACATTATTTGTTAACCACTGAAAGCTCCTTCAAATTGTCCTTCTTATATGATCTTATAGTACTCATTCCTTTTCTGTAACACAACATGCCCAAAACATATTTTCATACTTTTTCTTTTTGCCCCAGATGTGGAATCAGTCTTCTCCAAGAAGCCCTGGTTCCTTTTAGTACAGAGTATACAACAATCAAGAGATGCTCATTGCTTCCAGATTGCACACGTTTAGTTACTTCTAGGAACTTTTAATTTAATTCCTACCATTTTATATCTGTTTTCTCTTAAGATGGAAAGCATAGTTTCTAATGACAGTAAAATAAGTACTTATTTGCTCTATCCTACTCCATAAGCAATATGCTGAAAATAACACAATCAATTTTACTACTAACAATAAGACTACAGAACGCAGTTTAAGATCTCTTTCTGAATTCGGTTTATCTTTAGGCTATTTCCCATTAGTGAGATACAATAAAATATTGTATTTTAAAATGACTAAAAGAATTCTTTTCTCCATAGTGCCGCTACCTATCTTTTTGTTTTTAATTTTTAAGAATTACTTTAATATACAAGTTTTTAATTGTGTATAACAGTTTCTAGGTTCCAAAGTCAAAACTATAAGGTAAGGTTCATTTGGTCTAGATATTAATTCTTTTTAAATATAAACAACATGTAATATGTTTATATTTAACCTCTTCTTATACAAAAGGCAACTATTCTGTATCTTACTCTTTTTAACAACATATCCCAAAGATCACTCCACAACATAAAACACAGATCTTCCTCATTCTGTTCTACAGGTCATGGTACTCCACACAGTGGAGTTCCCAGTTTGTTTAACCAGGCTGCTACTGATGGGCATTTGGATTTCTTCTGTTCTTTTGTTATTAAAATACTACCACAATAAATGGCTTTGTGTATACATAATTTCTTATCTTTTGGATAGATTCTTAAAATTGCTAACGGATTGATAAGTCAAAATGTGCATGTATATGTGATTTGCAGAGTGAATTGTAAAAAAAAAAAAACTTGAAAAAATTGACATTTTTATAAAAAAATTTGACACAGTAGTGTCCTCATATCAATTAACATGCATATTTTTCCATTTATTCTGCTTTTAAAAGTTTGTTCTAAAATTTTTCCTCATATAATTTTTGTTTGTTTTGCACAGGGAAACTGCTTCATAAAGCAATCCTAATCTATTTGCAAGAAATTCTTCCAGAAAAGCAAAAGACATTGAGACAGAACCATATTCTAACTTACACCAAGGGAAAATAAAATATTTTACTTTTGAAATATTTAGAACTATCCGATTTTTGTTAAAAATTACATACATCAAAAATTCCAGTGAACAAGTATCACCAGCTACTGTTTTGAGAGAGGAAGACAGAAGGCTAACAGAATCAGCATTTTAGAAAAAACTTAATAAAGAGTTAGAAATCCTGGGAAAATAAGATGAGTGGTTATCTGAAAGCCTGCATTTGAAATCATTAACATGTGAGTCTAGCACAAAGTTAGTCCTAAGGAATGATATTATACAAAATATTTTTCACCATTATATTCAACATAACCTTATTTCTTCCGAATACCAATGACAAAAGAGAATGACTAAAATTTTTAACTTGCCAACATGATTTTTTTTGTTGCTAAGTTATTCCATTTTGTTTCTTTTTTTTTTAATTGAAGTATACTCAGTTTACAATGTTGTGTCAATATCTGGTGTACAGCATGTTTCAATCATACATATGCATACATATACTCACTGTCATATTCTTTTTAATTATAGGTTACTACAATATATTGAATATAGTGCCCTGTGCTATGAGGCCAACATGATTTAATAAGACTTTGGTGATTGCATTTGTAATCTGAATGATAAAAATCAATAAAATATGATAATAAGGTTGGCAGGTATAGTAAAACTTCCTTACACAAAGGGAAGTAACAAAATTAAGAAAAATTTAAAATATTATGACCAATTACAAAAGTTAAAGTATCTTCAGTATGCTATATTTGATGAGGATGAGAATAATTCTTATTCTAAAATTCCCAATGTGGGAGTAAGCGTGTAGAATTTTATAAATCTGATCAGAAGTCAATTTTTTCTTGCCAATTTTATCTACTATGCAGATAAAAGAAGTAAAAACATTAATTTTTAATTTAGCCAGTAACTTTCCAGTTCATTTATATTAACATGACTATAATAAGCAACTTTGCTGGTGACAGTTAGTTTAATGTTTTTATTTTCATCTTACTTCTAATTGCTAGAGACACGGTGCTAATACTGAACTGGTACATACTCAAGAAAGTGAGAGGTCAGAGTTGGAACAAAACTGTGATGCAAGCTCATTATAACTGCTTGCATAATACTTGGCCTATGCATAATAGAGGGATTTAGTCTCCTCTATTACCTGCCATATTTATAAGCCACATGGGAGCTAAATTAAAATTAGGCAAAGTTATGCAATTTAAACAGGATTGATACACAAAGCGCAGCAAGCCTAACAAACTAAAAACGAATTATTTAATTCAAAGTATTATTTAAGCAGTATTTCACATGAAGCTGATAAACTCAGTAATATATATTAACATCACATTTCATAGTAGATCACTTCACATTTCATAACATGAAACAAAGTTGAAAATTAAGGTAAATTGTTTTTGAGAACAGATAATCTGTCCATTTTTTCAAGATAATTCACTTTTGGACATCAATAACATCCAAGTTTCAATGTAAATATCATGAAAACATTCACTAACCATAAAATAACTACCATGAGTAATAATAAAGAAGTTTTATGAGTACAATACCTTGGTTAGTGCAGCAGTATGATCTTCTCCACAACAAATATAAACTATTTTCTGAGTTCTTAGTGACTTTAGCAAATTAGGAACATACCTATCTGAAAATTCCAACAAGAGACATTAACAGTATTTTTAAAATTAAAACCCTTCCAAAATGCTTCTCTACAGCCTCCCAAACTCAGTAGACAGTGATGACTACATAATTTTTAACTACAATTCAATTATTTTGTAGTACAAGCCTACTAATTTGGGTTCCCAGGCCTTTCTACTCATGCTGCTGTGATAAAGGAGGGATTCTCAAGGATTAATTTAAGTGTTAAACTGCCCAAATGCCAATCTGCACAGGACTCAGCAATCAAGGAATTTCAAAGCTATTTGACTGATTCCAATATATATACACATCATTCTTTACATTTACTTCATGATAATTAAGCTCACTGGATCCTACTTTTAGCAGCTTGAAAATTAGTTTCTGCTATTTTGTAGCAAAAAGGAGATATAATATTCTAACCTGATATATTTTTCTTATGCAGAACAAAATAATTTTAAATTCTTTGAGTTACTATTTGTTTATCATTACCAGCTGTTACTAGATCAACAACTCAGTTTTGTCTGTTTAAGTCATTACAATTATGTTGAACTTTAAGAAATTAGTTTCTGTATTTCAAATATTAGCATTTAACCTAATGTAGTTATGAAAAATCAGATTCCAAGATCCCAACTTGTTTTAAGTAGTTATAATTTTTTAAAATTCAAAAGGCTTATTTTCAAGACTCCAGCATCACTGTTAACAGTGATTAATTTAATGTCTCAGATTTAAATATTTCCTTAAAAAACAAAAACAGACGAACACTTTAAATTACTTTTCAGGATAATTTTACAGCTTCTTTCTACCAATAGTGGCTGATAATGTGGTACCAATTTGAAATAATGTTTTTCAACTTTCTTTTAATAAACATCCAACAATAAAGATGTTTGTCCAGATACACTTTCTGTATTTTTTTATAACAAAATTTTTGGCCTTTCCATAATCTCCTAAAAATATTACTATCAAACGGAATTTTTTAATTAACCTATCATCCCATCTTCACATCAGGGAAGATCAGGGTACATTTCTCTCTGACACTAAGACTCACTGTTCCATCTCAAAAGATCATCTCTTTTTAAAAGTATATTTATCTATAAATAATGAGAACATACCGTTTTCATCATTAAGACCTAGTTGACCAAATTTGTTGCGTCCCCATCCAAAGATAGCTCCAGAAAGGGTAAGTACAAAACTATGGGCGCCTCCTGCTGCAACTTGCATGAAAGGGATTCCAAGTAAAGACTTAATCAGCTGTGGTGACGCTTGCTTTTTACAGTCAATGCCTAAACCCAACTGGCCATATTTATTCTGTCCCCAACAGAAGACTTCACTTGCTGTAAAAGAAAATCATAAAATTAATTATTTTTCTCACACACACAAAATTTCATTTGAAGATCATCAGCTCGGGGGTATTCTTCTCAGATGAAAATAACATTTACTCTTACTAAATTTATTTCTTATATGGAAACATAATACTACCTAGAATATTCTATATTAGTAGACTTTTAGTTTGACTCACTTTACTGATTTACTGATGAGTAAGTCACATAACTGGAGGTAATCTCATTTCCTGATGCTCCTTAAGAAAGGACTGTTTCTTTTTAATATTCCTCATGTCTCATTTTTATTCTATGATTTCTCCCAAGAGACAATGATCCAAGCTCAAGGCTTCAGTTATCAATTATATGCTGATCACATTAAAAATATAGCTCTAGCCCAGATCTTTTCTCTGAGCAATAAACTCATGTATCCAACTGTTTATCTGACATTTATACTTGGATACTTCAGAGGCATCCCCAGCGCAGCATGCCTTCAACTCAATTCATAACCCCCATCCTATCTCCCATACCTGGACCTCTTCCTAGTGTCCCCCATTTTCAGTAAATGACATCTTAACTGATTCAGCAACACACGACATAAGTCACAGACATAAGGAGTCGTCCTTCATACTCATCTCCTCTCTTACACACAGATTGTTAACAATCTATCTTCTATCACCAAGTTATATAGTTTCCTTTCTACAGAAAAATATGGCAAATAGATCCACTCCTCACCATTTCACCCGGTTCCTATAATAGTTCTCCCTACTTGCCACATTTGCGCCCCTACTGGAACCATTTTTGCAACTTTAGACATCTTTTTACTTATTTTTCTTAATTAAATAGCACTAAACTAATAACTGACACATTGTAACTGATTTTTTAAAAATTCATACTATAAAATAGACAACTCTTAAAAGTTTCCTTCCAAATTAGACCCCTGGTTCCTCTCCCAAGAGACAACCACTTTTACCAACTGCTTCCAGAATACTCTAGGCACATACTAGCAGACTTCTGTATATACACAAAGATATAAAAATGTAGATTTGACAAATGGCAGACACCATAATAATGGTCTGGATAAAGTTTCAAATTAACTGTTCTATAAATTTCATATGTCTGTGTGTTTGTTTTATAATCTCAAATGAGTTGACCAAAAGATGTAGATTTGATAATGTTGCTCATCTGAAAAAAAGTATGTTAGTGCATTCTCACTGCTCTTGGGATACACAGTTTTAACAAGGCTTATAAGGCTCTGTATGATCTACCTATGTTTCTGAGCTCATTTCATACGAGTCTCTCCCCTCACTCACTGTACTCTAGCCATACACACCTTCCTTTACATTCTCCAATGCCCATTCTCACATACTTGCTGTTTCCTCTGCCTCAACCTTCCCCTCATCTTTGTCTTCTTGTAGGAAGCCTTCCCTGATCTCCCAGATTAAGTTCAGTCTCCCCATTATAGGATCTAAATATCCTAACTTTTTCCTTTACAGTCCTTTCTCACAATATGTGATTATATTGTTATTTGTGTGTCTGTACCAAAAAGGCTAGTAGTGTACTGTGTACCATCATTTACTGTACACCCTAATATGCCCAGTTCATGCTGAGTGATCCAAAAAAAAATTCCACTGAATAAATACGATACTGTTAAAACACGAAGCTGAATAAGGCAAAAGAATACCTTTAAGTATGGTAGAAAACTGTCCTCATTAGTAAAACCTTTGGGTTTAAATTTATCTTGGATTTAGCTACCAAAGCATCAGAAGAGGAGGACGCAAAGTAAAAACAAAGAATACAAGGATGCCAACCTCATCCCCCTACTTTATTCCTTAGATGGAATAAATCCAAATTCCTTTATATGGCATATAAGGCCCTTTGTAACAAATCTTTTACTTCACCCTCAACTAAAGATGAGTATGTCTCCCGTGCTCTCACAATACCCACAAAAAACTATACACCAGTACTCAAATACACAAAATACTTTCCTAATTCTACACTTTTACTAGTGTTATTACCTTAGCCAATCCTCAACATTTCCCCTAGCTACTTCACAACATGCCTCCAATTATCTTTCAAGACTTGCATTAGATGCCAATCCCTTCCTTACTGTTATCAGTTCTACTGACTGAAACTAATTATACTTTTTTCCTTATTCCCATAGCATTTTACTTTTACCTTGACCAAAAGTAGTATGTATTTTTTTTCCGCCTCAACTATATTATTTGTGTATCTGCCTCCTCCACTAGATGGCATGGTTCCTAAAACTCTTTCTCAACTTATTTGTATTTTTCCCCACAGCTCTAGTAGCGTTTTATTCTTAGTAGGCCTCACTGGACATTTAATAAATTAAAAGTATTAATAATGATAATGAAGCCACTGGAACTTCTTTTCAATGATAAAAAACAAATAATATGCAGGTTCCTTACTGACTCGTTATAATCCTTAGCTGGCATATGAAAAAGTTAAATAAATAAGCAAACAAAGGTAACAGGATGCTTAGACGACTTCTGTATTTCTATTCATAAAAAGTTTATCTATGAGATCAAATTAAATTAGGCAAGTTATAAACTTCCCCAGCTATGGCAGAATAGCATTTAGCAGACTAAAGAACACTCAGACACCAAAATAAATTTCATGTTTATATACTAGCAATAAACAATTTGAAAAGGACACCATGCAGAATAACAAAAATATCAAATATCTAGGGAAAAATCTAATAAAATTTGTGTAAGACCTCTCCACAGAAAATAAAATGCTACTGAGAAAAATTAAAAGTATAATAAAGAGGGCTATAGCATGTTACAGAATTGAAAGACTCAATATTGTAAAAATTTTCCTCAAATTGACTTGAGAGACAAAGCAATCCCAATCAAAATCCCAATAATCAAAGTATCTGTGAAAACTGACAAGCTAATTCTAAAACGTATATGGAAATGAAAAGGATCAAGAAGAACCAAAACAATCTTTTAAGAACAAAGTTGGAGGAATTTCTGCTGAATTAAAGTATCAAGTAATAAAGCTGAAAAAGGGAAAGAAAATAAAAACAATGCTTACCTTTAGAAAGTGCAAGTGAATGATAGTAACCACAAGCAACCTGTACTATCTGGATATCTGACAAACTTTTAATATTTCTAGAAAAATAAGAAGAGAGATTAGGATTAGTTAATTCCATTTAATAAATGGATCCCTGAATGCTATTTATTTACAGTATTTATTGACTACCTATTATGTGCAAGTAGTTTCCTTACCCGCAAGCAGTTCCTTACTAGCATGATGTAGCAGTTTATGCTGTTTTTTTTCATACAGGCCCAATTTACCAAAAATTTATGCTAAAATCAATAAACAAAATCTAGATATGAAAACAAATCAACAGATGTGATGAGAAAACATTTTTGAGAGGACAGTATTTCAGCACAGTAAACTACATTCACACCTCAGTGCCTTCATAATGCATATGTTTTATTATCAAAATTTAAAAAGTCTTTAGCTTAAAATGTGTGAAACTTGGCAATATATTTGTAAAACAAATGCACATGATCTAACTTGTCTAAAAAGGATGTTTGGCCTAGTTATGTGTATGTTCTCCTCTGTTGGGTTCCTTAAGAATCAAAAGGGATTCCTATCATCTAGTGCTCAAAATTCACAAATTATGAAACTTACTCCCTTTGGACTATCCTTTTGCTTTACATCTAAATCAGTGATATTCAACTTAATTCTTTACTAGGGAAATTTAATCAATTCACATCTATTATGATCACTGATGTGTTCAGTCATATTTCTGTCATCTTGTGTTTCTTCTTTATATTTTCATATTTTCTTTTTTCCCCCCAATCTCTGACTTTTCCTTAACTGCACTCTACCTGTAAAGGTTAATTGTTAAAACACTACAAAAATCAATGTAACTCTGTGCATCAATCATCCGAGGTTTTCTTTATGTAGTTCCCCTTCACCTGGTCGTTCTACTATTTTTCCTGAATGAATGTCTTCAAGAAAAAAAGAGGGGGAGAAAATATAGCATGTTTCTTATTTCCCTTTACCTGATACTGCCACCTGACCTGATTCTGCCATATGAGAGTCCGGAGCAAGTTCTGACCAGAGTGTCGATACCCATGATTTTCAGGAGGCAGCTTCAGCAAATCAAATTTTGAGCAGGAGAAAGGACAGTTAATCTAATTCCATATTGTTGTATTAGAAAGACTTTTATTTAGTGGATTTATGTTCTTAACTACAAAACTTGAAAGTTGTACTGCTACAATTTAGCAGAATCCAACAGGTTAGCAGGATTCAAAGCACCTTCAGATTTTCAAATATAGCAAAATGTCTTTTTTTCTTGCAGTTAGCAAACCCAAACACAGGCAATGTAAAAACAGGAATAAAAAAATACATGGATATGTACAACTGTGCTGAAGTTACTCAACATTTACTGTTACTGCTTATGTATATTAGGCACATCATACATTGACTAGTGAACTTTATTAAATATTTTTAAAACACCAACGGCTCCAAGTTTGAAGTCCAACTTGCAGGACCAAGTAAAACTTTTCAAAATACTACATTTTCATAGCACCTTGTTTTCTCCTTCACAGCATCTGTCTCCATTAATTACCAGCGTACTTATTAATTAAATTATTACTATTATATTTTGCTAAACAATAAGCTCTGTGAAGGCATATTATTATCTTATACTCATGGAATCCCTAGCACCTACCATAATGCCTGGCAAAAAGTATGTTCAAAAACAAAAACAAAAACAAAAACAAAAACAAAAACAAAAACAAAAACAAAACTATGTAAAGCATCCACTGTTAGAAGTGAATCTGTAATGTCCTTGAGTTTTTAGTATTAAAAGTTTGCCCAAAAAACTTCTAAATTTGCAGAGCAATTTAAACTCAGTGACTCCCAATATCAAAATATTATCAAAAAGCTTGGAATATAACATAAATGCTAACTTCTTTAGCCATATCTGCTACAGAGACATAGGAAAGATATTCTTCTGTGGCATTACTGTTTTAAACAAACAAACAAAATCTCCCTTCATCTCTTTCCAGATTTAATACACTGAAGATTGCTGGGGATGGGGAAGAGGAAAGGATATGTTTTCTTGTTTTTTTTTTTTAAGCTTTCAGGAATAAAACAGAAAAAGAAAGAAAAATATTGTGAATGGTAAAACTTAATTTTACCATGTTCCATTCTTCTTAAAGAGATAACAAATTAGAAAATTCTTAATAAAACTGAATTTTATAGAATTCATCAAAAATAATCCCCAATAAGTAAAAAAGATAATGTACATCTTTATTGGCTTTTAATTTTTAAAAGGATTCAAATGTGATTAACAGGAAAAGTAAAATAAGTCAGAATAAATTTTGTAAATAAAAAGTATATATTTACATGTATATATGCTCTACATAAAGATTCCTAATTAATCAGAACTATGAAAAGAAAATCAAAATTCAGATGTCTAGGGTAAATATTTCATAACTGTTTATCAATTTAAAATAACTCCCTAAGGTTTAGAATATGTCAAACATTTTTACATGGCTATGACATCACTAAAATTATTCACTGTAAAGAACAAAATAATTACTGAATTTTGGAAGATGTTTGAGACTTCTAAGAAAATATAATAAACTTGGAAATAAAATTTATACACCCCTCTTTGCAAAGTCTTAACTTAAAAATCAAAACATAAATTGTTAAACAGATGTATTGTGGTACTGTTACATTTTTTCCAACTTAATGTATGGTGGCAATATAGGCAGAAACCAGGCATTTGCAATTGTCTATGAACATAAAATTGTAACAACTATTAATAACGACTCGTGAAAAGTTTACATTATATAATTAAGAATTTGAAGAACTAAAGTATTAAATATTTTGCCAATACCAAACTCATCATGGCATATACATTTTATAAGTACAGGTTTCTATATGCCAATCATACCTCAATAAAGTGGTTTTAAAAATATATTTTGCCAGTAAAACATAATCAACAAATTTCCATTTCCCAATTAAGCCACAACTTTCTTAGTGATTTGAGAAAAGTCTTAGTACCAACTCTTCCATTTTGAAAAATTTAGGCTAACAACGGATCTAGTCTCTACCATTAAGAAATACTCTTTAACTTTCTTTTTAATTTAAAATGTTTGGAACTTTCAGATGCTAATGCTATGCAGCTAATTGTAATATACTTTTATAACTGATTAAACCAAGAAAATCAATTTTATTTTTGACCAGGCTGACAATTCATACATTTTTAATTAAGTTTCTATAGTCCAAAAATAGCTGTTCTCACAAGGATAATCATATTATACCATCCTGTCATAATTTCTTATTACAAATGCCCAAAAAACAGAACTTTAAAAAATAAACTACAACTTTATTTCCAACAGTTATTCTTCTTACATTAAATTAAAAGACAGTAAAATTAGGATTAACTTTTAAAAAAATATATAATACACATCAGAAACTGACACATTGTAACTGACTATACTTTAATAAAAAAGATACATGTCCCTAAACAAATAAAATTAATTAATTAAATTAAGGCATAACATATCCTACATAAAAAGAAATGACTAACCAGAAATGCAGGTCTACAGAGACCACTGATACTGAATAATCTATCTTTCCCCAAGAAGTAATGATTTCAAAACAAAAAAAAATTAGAAACAGGAAGAAATTATCAAATAATAAGAGCTTCAAATATAATCTATTCATTATTAATTTTACATTCATCTTTAATTTTAAAGTGTCACCTAATTTACATACTGTCATCTATTGGCATAAAAACAGGTTTTATTTTCAAGAAAATACAGTCAAATGTTAATCCTCACTTCCCCGATCACCCTTATGAAAATCATAAATGCTAATTTTAAAAAATATATTCACATGTATCTCAGTGTCCTATCTTCTATACAGGTTTTATTAAAAATGTATGTGAAAATTACAAAGCTGGCTGACATCTCTAAGCATCTAGAAAACACCCTGCATCTAAAAAAATGATTTGGTACTGAAATTTTAAAAGGCAAAAAAATCACTGATAATCTTTCCTAAAAATCTATTTCTACTGAAATACTAAATAGTCTTTTAAGAAATGAAAATGTCAGTAAAAATTATATGTATGTCACAATAAAACAGATCAGTTCAAGAAAAACCAAGAATGCTGAACAGGAAAAAATGCCCTACTATACACCTTAGAGTTAAGACAGATGCTCAGTAAATACATAAATAGAGAAGTTTAAACCAAAGAACTCAGTTAAGATCTCTTTCAGGTCCCCATCTAAGTTCACAGAACAGTAGTCACAAATACATAACTGGGCAACCTTCAAATAAATTGTCATATAGTAAAAGTTTCTCCTTATAGTAACTTTCTTTCCATTTACTAATCATCTATGGATTCCTGACTAAAATCTCTTACACCAGAACTGAACAGCAAAATAAATAAAAAAAATTGTAAGCATAAGAATTAAGAGAATAAAGTGGAGTAAAAATTAGGGAAACTAGCAAGTTTTGCCATGAATCATGGTTTTGAGAATATCGTCTTAGAAAACCTAACAAGTAAGTCCCTTTTCAATCCTTAAACACAAAATTCTTAAAATCTTAAATAAAATCCCATTCTACAACAATATACTTAGATTAAGGAAAAAATTTTTTCTCACAACAGCATCACAGTTACAGACGTAAAAAGCATAATGGGAAGTGTGTTTGTTACTTGTTATTGCAGAAGAAACAACGAAGAAGGAATTTGTAGAATTTGGTTACAAGCTCTATTTAAAAACATGTGAATGTGATGATGTATCCAAAAATCTCAACAGACAGTTCATTACTAGAACAAATATAAAAGGTCAAACTGAAGATGAAATAAACTTTCAATATGTTAAAATAAAGCAAATACTTTACATGTATACTTTAAGTTTTTAAATAAACATATACACATGATGGAAGGTTATGGGCTTACTGAAGGAACTAGCTGCCTTTCTTCGTTAACTCATTTCTAACAATGGTAAGAGTTCCTGTTCTGAAATACATTAGCTCCCGTGCTCCATTTTCTTATCCTGGTAGTTATTTTTTAAACCAAAACAAACATTATCTACATTAAGTTAAAAACAAAATATCTAAATGTGTATTAAAAAAAGGCTACCTGAGATAAATCTAAAATTAGTTTAATACCTCGGTTCCCTGGAGAGTTCTCTTTTGTCCCTAAAACTACTACTAGAAAGAAAAAACAAGAGTTTAAGGAGGCAAGAATTTATATAATTTTAAACATGAAGCATGAATTAGTGTATTAATTACGTATATAAAAGAAATTGGATACTCTTCTTTAAATCTTTATATTTTTACCTAGATATGTTCATGCTCTTAGAGTTATTAATATTAAAGCAATGGCTATGCCCTATGTAAATCTGTACGACTACAACATTGATGAGTCATTGTTTATTTTTAAATTTTGAAAACATTCTATGACAAATTTGTGGTTAGCATAAATTAAATTGTGGTCACTACTATGTAAAAATGTGGAAAATGAATTCTTTTTATGCTTTAAACATGTGGGACTTCTATATTCAATAAAAATAAACACTGAAAAAAAGATACATGCAACCAACTAATATTTAATAAATATTTCAATAGCTGAGGTACTCAAGATAGTAGAATTAATGGTTTAAATCAGTCTCGCCCACCTAAAAATCCTATTAAGAGAAAATTTATAATAAAGTATATATTCCCCATCCTTTTTCTTTACAAACAGAAATGACTTGGGGAAAATACGGAGTATATAAAATATAGCACTCAATCCAAAATTAAAGGCAAGAACCTACCTAGTAAATGCCTTAAGAACTCAGAGGGGAGAAGTAATTAGGTGTCAACTCTTAAATGCCCACAGTAAGCAAAATAATTTAGATAACAAATTTATTATAAAAGATTGTTAAAGACCTCTTGTTGGTCACCTTTGTTACCTGGGTACTCTGATACATTCCTCTGATCCTAGCAGGCCAAGCTGTCCATCAGAATCGAGACCCCAAGCATACACCTGGCCCTTGTCATTTAGTGCTAATGTATGAGCTTCTCCACATGAAACAGCTACGATATTTTGGGCATCCAGGGCAACAACCTGCTCTACAGAAATCAAGAAGAGACACATTACATTCTAATTTTAAACTCCCAATAAGAATAAAATACAGTGTTTATCTTGTACAAAAAAGCTAAGGAAATGCTGAAATACAGACTAAGTGTAACTTCAGTTATTCTGAAAAACCTAACAAATATGTTCCACACAAAATTCTCAATGTGGTAAATGCAGAAATATATCATAGGGCATAATCAATTCAGAATATTAGGTGAATTGAACATTTTGGGGAAGAAGTAAACGGTTCACAAGGATTCTCTCAGAAAGTGCTCTTCATTTGAAGCCATTACCAATAAAAAGAACGGAGTCCAGCTGAAAGGGAATCATTTAAATAATTTGGCTTGTTTGTATTTTAACAATAAGATCATAACTGACACACACATTACCATATGAATACTACTATGGAGTGATCCTGAAATTAATGAAATAATCTGAATTAGCAATTTCTGACAGGAAACAATTCTTTACAGATCTCATAAATAAATATCTATTGGATATGCTGAGGAGAGAATTGAAAGGCAACGTGACCATAACAAATAGGTTTCAGCTTACAGGCTGCCATTTTAACACTGAAGATATAAAACCTTCATATGTGATTAAAACTTGTTCAAGCTTTAAGTCAGTAATTAAAATAATGGCCCTTCAGAGGACTGTCAGCAGCCACTGACAAATCAATAAAGAAAGTGAAACTGTCTCCTTAGTATCTTTAAGATCTGCATTGTCTATCAGTTTTTTTAATAGTACCACAAGTTCTTTTAAAACACCATTTAAAATTAACTTTTTAATCTAATAAGAAAGCTATGTCTTCAATAAACTGAAAGTCTATTGTTGCAGAGACATTAAAATTGAATCCATCAGGGTTTCTTCAGAAGCACATTTTAGCTAATGTACAAGTGCAGCTATTCAATAATGAAACAGATTATATCAAGGAGGTTTAAATCCCTATATATAAATTCAGATTATATCTTAATTACTTATTCTGCATTTTAGGGTGGGAGGTTAGCCCTTAGACAGCCTCCAGGAATTTGCTCTAATGATACATTATCTTAAGTACTTACCTTAAAGTACTATGAGTTAATTTGTGAAGCTGATGAACAGTACATGGAAGTTCATTATACTCATCTCTCACTTTTTGTGCATATTTTTTGCATGTGTTTTTAAAAAGTATATTGCAGTAACGCACAAAACCAAAAATATATAACACGGCACCCCCCAAAAAAAGAAAAAGGACTTAGAAGTATGGCATCATTTATTTACATCAAAATATTCCCATAAATCTTAATTATGAAGACAGAAGTAAAATGCACAAATCTGTTATCCTTCACAAAGCCCCTGAAACGAGTCAATGTTTCTTGAAAATAATCTTCATAGGAAATATAGTAAAGAGCAGAAAATGACAGGATGACAAGAAGAATGAGTAAGACTGGTTGGTTCAACAACATATGAAGAGTACTTAAATTAGACAGCAATGGCTATAAAATCAAAGGTACTAAAAATCAAAGAAACAAAGAAGAAATAATCATTCATACCAAACACTAATATTTACTGTAAATTTCTTGTGCTCTAAGCACTAGACACACAGATAAATAAAAGAGTTTTCATCTTCAAGGAGTTTACTGTCTATAGAAAAACAGGCGAGACAGGGATTGTGATTAAATGCTAAGATCAACAAAAGGCATCATGGGAACATAAGATACTTATTAAAGCCTTTAAAGATAATAGGAAGAATTCTGGAAGACAGTGACACTTAAGCAGCTGAGGAAAAAGGAAGAGATTCCATGTATGCATCTGAGAAAATTCAAATTATTTTCTCAAATACCGCAAAACAAACTAAAAGCAAAGTGAAAAGACTGATTTTTAAAAAGCAGAGGAAAATGTTATCGACCTGTCAAACAAAGAAACAGCCTCCCTAATATTTAAAACTGGGGGGGAAAAGAGCAGTAATTCAGTGAAAAATAAGCAAAAGATGTGAACTGATAGTTCACAAAAAAAGAAACAGAAATGGCCCTTACTCCTATGAAAAGACGCTCAACTTCACTGATAAGAGAAATGAAAATTCAGTCTACATCGGGAAGCCAATTATACATTCTCTTAGAAAATTAATAAAGCCACACACTGTTTTTTAAAATTAGAAGTACTGAGGATTGACCCAAAACCTTGCTTATGCTAAGCATGCACCCTACCAGACTTACACCCACCCCTCAAGACATACACTTTTAACTGGTGCACATTTCTATAGGGTTAACCTTCAATTATAAAAGTTTACATTTATCAGAAGAATGAGAAGATAAGCCACTGACTCGGAGAAAATATTCACAAAAGACACAACTAATAAAGGATTGCTATCCAAAATATTTTTTAAAATTTCTTAAAACCCAACAGTAAGAAAATAAATAACCCAATCTTGTCAACATGGCAGAGAAGGACCTTGAGTTCACCTCCTCTCATGAATACAACAAAACCACAGCTGACTGCTGAACAACCATCAATAAAAACAGACTGAAACCAGGGGGAAGATATAGCTCCAGTGGCAGAGTGCATAACATGTACCACGCCCTGGGTTCAACATCCCCTACCTTCTCTAAAAATAAACAAACAAATCTAATAATCTACTCCCCACCCCGCAAAGAAACAAAAACAAAAACAAAAACAAAAGACTGGAACCTACCAAAAAAAACCCATCTTCTACAACTAGAAACATAAAGAGGGAACCATAGCAGAACAGCAAGAGGGGCGCACTTGCATATTCCAGTCCCATAACCCCCAGTGGGTGATCCAAAAGCTGGAGAATAACCAAATTGCGGGGTTCTCCTACAGGAGTGAGTTCTGAGCCCCTTGTCAGGCACCCCAGCCCTGAGGGTCCAGCATTGGGAGAAGTCACCAGAATGTCTGGCTTTGAAGGCTAGTGAGGCTTAATTGCAGGAGCTTCACAGGACTGGAGCAAACAGAGACTTCACTCTTAAAGAGTGCACACAAAATCTCACATACACGGGGGCCAAGGGTTGACCGAAGCAATATTTTCACAGGAATGTGGGTCAAACCTGTCTGCTGGTCTTGGAGGTTTCAGGGGGTGGGTGGGAGGGTAGTGTAGCTGTGGCTTACCCTTTGAACATAAAAGCTGGTGGTGACAGAAGGAAGGGGGGATATTCATCTGCATAAACTCACCTGGAGGCTGACATCTTGCTTGGGGCATGAGCACCAAGACCTGGCCCCACCCAACAGCCTGTAGGCTTAAGTGCCAAATAACTAACAGGGTGGGAACACAGATCCATCCATCAGCAGACAGGCTACCTTAAGACTTTCTGAGCCCACAGCCCCCTCTAAGCACACCCCCAGGCATGGGTCTGTCCACCAGAGAGCCAGACCCAGCTCCACCCATCAGTGGGCAGGCATCAGCCCCTCCTACCAGGAAGTATGCAGGAGCCTATAGACTAGACTCATCCACCAGGGGGCAGACAACAGAAGCAAGAAATCTATGACCCCATAGCCTTAGGAACCAAATTTACAAATACAAAATACAGCCCAGACCCCTACGTGGGACCAGTCAGCTCCTGGCCCATGGATAACAAGAGGGGAGTGTACAGCTGGGATACCTAGGATGCCCCCTACAAAGGGCCACTTTTCCCAGGTCAAGAAATCTAACTAACCCACCACATAATAAATATACAAACAGAAATTCAGACAAAATGAAGTAGCAAGGAAATGTATTCCAAAAGAACAAGGTACAACCCCAGAAAAATTAAGTAATGCAGAGACAGGCAATCTACCCAAGAAAGAGTTCAGATTAATGATCATGAAGGAAAAGAATGGATGCACAGAATGAGAAGTTAAAAGCTTTTAACAAAGAGTTAAAAAATACAAAAAATAATCAAATAGTTGAAGACTATAATAAATGAAATGAAAGATACACTCAAAGGAATCAACAGTAGAATAAACGAGGCAGAAGAATGGATCAGAGAGCTTGAACACAGAGTAGTGGAAATCACTGCCATATAACAGAAAAAAGAATGAAAAGAAGGAAGAGACCTCTGGGAAAATATTAAGCAAACTAACATTCACATTACACAGGTTCCAGAAGGAGAAGAGAGAGAAAGGGCCTGAGAAGATATTTGAAGAGACAATAACTGAAATCTTCCCTACCATAGTAAAGGAAATAGTCACCCAAGTCCAGGAAGCACAGAGATTCCCATACAGTATTATTCCAAAGAGGAGCACACTGAGACCCATGGTAATCAAACTAACAAAAAAATTAAAGATAAAGAGACAATACTAAAAGCAACAAGAGAAAAGCAACAAATAACATACACAGGAACTCCCATAACATTATCATCTGATTTTTCAGCAGAAACTCTGCAGGTCAGAGGGAAGTAGCATAATATATTTAAAGTGATCAAAGAGAAAAAACCTACAACCAAGAATACTCTACCCAGCAAGGCTTCATTCAGATTTGATGGAGAAATCAAAAGCTTTACAAACAAGCAAAAGCTAAAAGAATTCAGCACCACCAAACCAGCTTTACAACAAATGCTAAAGGAACTTCTTTAGGTGGAAAAGAAAAGACCACAATTAGAAACAAGAAAATTACAAAACAGAAAAGCTCACCAGTACACACAATCATACAGTAAAGGTAGGAAGTCATCTACACACAAACTAATAGGAAAGTTAAAAGACAAAAGTAGTAAAATCATCTGTATCCACAATAAGCAGTTAAAGGATACACAAAACAATTAGCTGTAAAATATGATATCAATATCAGTAATCATGAGGGGAGTATGAATGCAAGGTATTTAAAATGCATCTGGTATAAAAAATAAACAAGTTTCTTCCCTGTAGCACAGGGAAAATATATTCAATATCATGTAGTAACCTATAACAAAAAAGAACATGAAAACAAACATATGTACATACATGTATGACTGAAACAATATGCTCCACACCAGAAACTGATATAACAGTGTAAACTGACTATATTTAAATAAATAAATAAAATGCATTTGAAATTAAGAGGTCAGCAACTTAAAACAATCATGTATGTATGTATGTGTGTGTATATACTTTTATACCAAAACCTCATGGTAACTGCAAACTAAAAACCTGTAATAGACAATAGACACAAAAATAAAGAGGAATCCAACATAGCACTAAAGATAGTCATCAAATAAAATAAAGAACAAAATTGAAAAGGGGGAAAAAGAACAACTCAAAGCAATTAAGAAAATGGCAATAAGAACATACTTATCAATAATTACCTTAAATGCAAATGGACTAAACAATCCAATCAAAAGATATAGACTGGCTGAATGGATACAAAACAAGACCCATATATATGCTGTATACAAGAGACCCACTTCAGACCTAGGGACACACACAGACTGAAAGTGAAGGGATGCAAATGGAAACCAAAAGAAAGCTGGAGTAGCAAATATTTATATCAGACAAAACAGACTTTAAAAGAGACAAACAGGGACACTACATAATGATCAAGGGGTCAACCCAAGAAAAGGATGTAACAATTGTAAATATATATACACCCAAAAAAGGAGTACCTCAATATATACAGCAACTGTTAACAAACATAAGACAAACTGCCAGTAACACAGTAATAGTGAGGACCTTAACACCCCATTTACAACAACGAACAGATCATCCAGACAGAAAAACGGCAAGGAAATATAGGCCTTAAATGACACACTAAACCAGATAAACTTAATTGATACTTAGCATTCCATCTGAAAGCAGCAGAATACACATTCTTTTCAATTATACATGGAACATTCTGTAGGATAGATCACATACTGGGCCACAAAACAAGCCTTGGTAAACCAAAAACAAAACAAAACAAAACAAAACAAAACAAAACTTGAAAGTATATCAAGTATCTTTTCTGACCACAAGACTATATTAGAAATCAATTACAAAAAGAAAAAAGAAAAAAAAAACTGCAAAAAACACAAACACAAGGAAGCTAAACAATATGCTACAAAACAACCAATAGATAATTGATGAAATCAAAATGAAATTTTTTAAAAAGCAGGGACAAATGAAAACACAATAATTCAAAACCTATGGGATGCAGAAAAAGCAGTTCTAAGCGGGAAGTTTGTAATGACATAATCTTACCTCAGAAAACAAAATGTCAAACAACCTACCCTTACACCTAAATCACCTAGAGAAGAAACAAACAAAACCCAAAATACAAGGAAAGGAATCATAAAGATCAGAGCAGAAATAAATGAAAGAGACTAAAAAAAAAATAGAAAGGATCAATAAAACTAAAAGCTGATTCTTTGAAAAGATATACAAAATTGATAAACCTTTAGTGAGATTCATCAAGAAAAAAAGGGAGAGGACCCAAATCAATAGAAATGAGAAAGAAGTTGTAAGTGACGCCACAGAAATACAAAGGACCATAAGAGGCTATTACCAAAAACTATATACCAATAAAATGGAAAACCTATAAGAAATTGACAAATTCTTAAAAAGGTACAATCTTCCAAGACTGAACCAAGAACAAATAGAAAATATGAACAGACTACCAGTACTGAAATCGAATCAGTAATTTACAAACTCCCAAACAAACAAAAGTCCTAAACCAGATGGCTTCACAGGTGAATTCTACTAAATATTTACAGAAGAGTTAACACTTATCCTTCTGAAACTATTCCAAACAACTGCAGAGGAAGGAACACTTCCAAACACATTCTATGATGCCATCATCACCCTGATATCAAAACCAAGGGTATCTCTCTCTCTCTCACACACACACACACACAATTACAGGCCAATATCCCTGATGAACACAGATGCAAAAATTCTCAACAAAATTCTTGCAAATTGACTCCAACAATACATTAAAAGGATGATACACCATGATCAAGTGGGATTTATTCCAAGGACACAAGGATTTTTCAATATCCACAAATCAATCAGGGTGATACATCACATAACTTAAAAATAAAAACCATATGATCATCTCAATAGATGTACAAAAAGCATCTGATAAAATTCAACATCCATTTATAGTAAAAACTCTCCAGAAAGTGGACATAGAAGGAACATATCTCAACATAACAAAGGCCATATGACAAGCCTACAGCTAACATCATACTCAATAGTTAAAAACTAAAGGCATTTCTTCTAAGATCAGGAACAAGACAAGGATGCCCACTCTTGCCACTTTTATTCAACATAGTTTTGGAAGTCCTAGCTACAACAATTAAAGAAAAAGAAATAAAATGAATCCAAATTGGAAAAGAAGTAAAACTGTCACTGTTTGCAGGTGACATGATACTATAAACAGAAAATCTCAAATATGCTACTAGAAAACTACTAGACCTCATCTATGAATTCAGTAAAGTTGCAGGATACAAAATTAGCATACAGAAATTTGTTGTATTTCTATATACTAACAGCAAAATATAAGAAATAAAAATTAATAAGGAAGCAACCCCATTTACCACTGCATCAAAAAAAAAAAAAACAAAAAACTAGGAATAAATCTATCTAAGGAGGCAAAAGACCTGTACTTTGAAAACTGTAAGACACTGATGAAAGAAATTGAAGACAATGTACATGGAAAGATATACCGTGTTCTTGGATTGGAAGAATCAAAATTGTTAAAATGGCCATACTGACAAGGCAATATACAGATTTAATGCAATCCCTATCAAATTACCAATGGCATTTTTCACAGAACTGGAACAAAAAAATTGTTAAATTTGTATGGAAACACAAAAGACCGTGAATAGGTGAAACAATCTGAGAAAGAAGAATGGAGCTGGGGAAATCATGCTCCCTGACTTCAGACTGCAATACAAAACTACAGTAATCAAAATAGCATAGTACTGATACAAAAACAGACATACAGACTCATGGAATAGTGGACAGAAACTTCAGAAATAAACCCAAACACTTACAGTCAACTAATCTATGACAAAGGAGGCAGGAATATACAATGGAGAAAAGACAGTTTCTTCAATAAGTAGTGCTGGGAAAACTAAACAGGTACATGTAAAGGAATGAAATTAGAACATTCTCTAACACCATATACAAAAATAAAATCAAAATGGATTAAAGACCTAAATGGAAGACCAGATACTATAAAACTCCTAGAGGAAAACATAGGCAGAACATTCTTTGATGTAAATCGAAGAAATATTTTTTGGGGTTCCATCTCCTAGAGTAATGGAAATAAAAACAAAAGTAAACAAATGGGACCTAACTAAACTTGAAAGCTTTTGCATAGCAAAGGAAACTACAAATAAAACTAAAAGACAACCTACATCAACAAGGGATTAATTTCCAAAATACACAAGCAGCTAACACAGCTCAAGATTTAAAAAAAAAAAAAAAATCCAATGAAAAGAATGTGCAGAAGATCTAAACAGCCATTTCTCAAAAGAAGACACAGATGGTCAACAGGCACATGAAAAGATGCTCAAGATCATGAATCAAGAAATGCAAATCAAAACTACAATGAAGAATCATTTCACAACGATCAGAATGGCCATCAGCAAAAAGTCTACAAGGAATAAATACAGGAGAAGGTGTGGAGAAAAAGGAACCCTCCTACACTGTTGGTAGGAATATAAATTGGTACAGCCACTATGGAGGTTCCTTAAAAATCTAAAAATAGAGTTACTATATGATCCAGCAATCCCACTCTTGGGCATATACCTGGAGAAAATTCTTAATTCAAAAAGATACATGCACCCCAATGTTCACACCACCACTATTTACAATAGCCAAGACATGGAAGCAACCTAAGTGTCCATCAGCAGATGAATGGATAAAGAACTTGTGGTATAATTATAAAATGGAATACTAGTCAGCCAAAAAAAATAAAATAATGCCATTTGCAGCAACCTGGATGGAGCTGGAGATCACTACACTAAGAGAAGTAAGCCAGAAAGAGAATGAAAAATACCATGTTATCACTCATATGTATAATCTAAAAAGAGACACAAATGAACTTATTTACAAAACAGAAACAGACTCACAAACATAGAAAATAAACTTATGGTTACTGGAGGAAAGGGGGTAGAGGGATAAATTGGGATTTTGTGACTTGCAAATACTATTGTATATAAAAGACATACAGATGGCAAGCAACCATATGAAAGTGTATTTTATATCATATATCATCAGGGAATTGCAAATTAAAATGAGGTACCGCTATAAACCTATTAAAATGACCAAAATCCAAAACACTGACAATAGCAAATGCTGGCAAGGACACAGAGCAACAATGACTCTCATTCATTGCTAGTGGGCATGCAAAATGGTAGAGACACTTTGGAAGACAGACAGTTTGACTATTTTTTACAAAACTAAACATACTCTTATATGATCCAGCAATCACACTTCTTGGTATTTACTCAAAGGAATTGAAACTAATATCTACACAAAAACCTGCACACAGATGTTTACAGTATCTTTATTAGTCATTGCCAAAACTTGGAAGCAACCAAAATGTCCTTCAGTAGGTGAATGGATAAACTGGTATATCCAGACAGTGGAACATCATTCAGTGCTAAAAAGAAATGAGCTATCAAGCCATGAATACACATGGAGGAAACTTAAATGCATACTACTTAGTGAAAGAAGCCAAATGGAAAAGGTTACAAAATATATGATCTAAGTATATGATATTCTGGAAAAGGCAAATACTTTGGAGACAATAAAAAGATTAAGTGGCTGCTTGTGGGCAGGGAGAGGGAGGAAGGAATAAGCAGAGCACAGAGGATTTTTAGAGTAGTCAAACTATTCCGGGCAATACTTTCACTACTCTGTACCATACTATGTATATCACTGCATGCATTCATCAAAACCACAGAATGTACAACAGAGTGATTGCTAATGTAAACTATGGACTCTAGAAGATAACAGTGTGTCAGTGTAGATTCATAAATTGGTAATAAATGTACCACTGTGGTACAGGCTGTGGATAGTGGGGGAGGTTGTGTATGGATGGCATAGAGTATACGGTTAACTCTGTACTTTCTGCTCAAGTTTGCTGTGAACTTAAAATGCTCTTTAGAAGTTTATTAATAATAAAATTTGTTTATTAAAAACACACACACACCAAGATAACATTTTTCATCTCATAAAAATTCAAGTCTGATAACAATCTGTTGGGAAAGAAGGAACTCATATATTCATAGTTGGAATACAAAATAGAACCACCTTTATGGAAAGGAATGTGGCAATTATCTAACAAAACATATGCATTTACCTTTTTGAATCCAGCAATTCCACATCGTACAGATACATCTAAGTACTAAAGGGTAGCAGAATAATGCTACCTCAAAATATGCCACTTTGGAATAAGGGTTATTTTGAGCTGAAGGCCATTAAGAAGCAGATATAAGAAAAGCTCTCTGCTCTCCCCCTATGTGCCTAAAAAGCAGGACATAAATTTGTTAAGGTGTCCCCTCTTCCCTCTCTACTAGAAGTTAATCACTGGAGACACTCTAGACCTTATCAGGTCAGAAACAGCACCAGAAGAAACTACTAAGAAACTTCACTAACTAGCCTTTATCTTTTCATAAGTTCCCACACACATTTGCCACCCCAGAACTAAACTTCACTAACTAGCCTTTATCTTTTCATAAGTTCCCACACATATTTGCCACCCCAGAAACCCAAAGAACTTTTCATTTTGTTACTTCTTTACTTACTGTTCTTTTGTTAAAATGCTACGTAAGTCCATGTTCTACCACCCTCTTGTGTTACTCATTCCTGAGTGTTCCCACATGTAAACACAATGCAATAAACTTCTGTTTTGTTTTTCTCTTGTTAATCTGTCCCTTGTCTAGACAGGCCCCAGCTGGAGCACCTAGGAGGGTAGAATACAACATATGTGCGTCTACGTGAATGTGTGTGTATTTACATATATTTGCAGTACTGCATATAATACCAAAAGACTGGAAATATTTCAAGTATCCATCAATCAAGGACTCCACACATTGAGATACTATGCTCTGAAGAAATAAAGAGGAAACTACATGCAAATATGGAAAGCTCTCAAGGATATATTACCCAAGGAGGGGAAAAAGAAAAATCAAGATGTGGAATAATGTACATGATTTGCTATTTTTTGTGTATAAAGAAGAGGGAAGAATAACAATATATATTCATACTTCTTACAACTACATAAAGATACTTTGGAAAGATAAACAAAAAATTAACATAGTTACCTATAAGGGATGTGGGTAGAGGGGGAAATAGGGTAGTCAAATGTAAGAGCAAACCTCTCAATGTGTTTATATTATTTTGATTTTTGAACCATGTGAATATTGTCTATTCAAAATAAAAATTAAAATAATTTTAAAAATTAAATAGAATATTAGAAAAAATACCCAAAGCAATGTATCAAAACCAATGTTTTCTCTTTAAAACTGACCTGAGCTCTAATTTTTTTCTACATGCTAAAAACTCAAGATAAATAATTTTGGTTCTTTCAGAATTTGAGCCCCATCAAATTATTGAGATATCTATTTTGAGAATGAATAACTACTTCACAAATATATTATTAAAGAAACATAATACAGTTATTATCTTAGACAGTATTTAATACAGGCTTTTCAGACAACAAATATACAAACTGATAACCTCTCCATACGATTTTTAAAATTATTTTTCCAAATGGCTAATCAAAATGAAAAGCCTCAACCATTTCCCCTCAGTATGCTAAAAAGTCAGATCAATGTTATATTGAAACATTTCACATCCAGGTCAAATTCTGGTTGAATGCTTAAAACAAGATGGCCTCAAAGCAGAGTCAATGATAAGTAAGTCAAGAATGAAGGGGGAATAAACAAAACCAGCAAAACAAAAAAATTCACTAGAAAACCTGGCTTGATGATACCCTATATGAGAAAGAAAAGAGAATTCATACCAAATCTAACAGCTAACATTTATTGGGTGTTTACTATGTAACAGGTACTATGCTAACTCTAAAAGTTTTAATCATCAAGCCAAATATGCCTTTTAAGGCCAAGGAACACAGAAAAGGGAGGGATAAGTGGTGATTAAATTCACTTTAATTTAGATTGAGTATGAATATGAGGGCAGAAAACAAAAGAAGAACTCTGCCAAACAAACCCATTAAAAAACAATTGATTCCTCTGATAAATGGGAGCTACAAGAAGATGTTAGAATTAAGAGAATGTATGATGCTAAACTTGTTGGAAAAGGTTTAGTAGCAGCACATGATCATTATAGTTGACTGTAATTCAGAAATAAGGTATGCTTTAAAAAAATACAAATACACAGATAAAAATACGTGGCAAAAGGTTAACTGTTGGTCATTGCACTATTCTTTCAACTTTTCCTTATGCTTCAAAACGTTCATATAAAAACTTTGAGAAAAGTAATACTGTTCATAACAATATTTATGATTCACAATATTTCTCTTCAAGGAAAGAATAAAAGGAACACTTAGTTTTGGGAGGCACAAAAAGGCAAAGAAAACTTAAGTGGAGGAGACTATCTAGAGAAAGGAAGGAAAAACTACATTTTTTTCAGAGACAGGAGCAAAAACAGAAAAGATGAAGAACTAGAGAGATTTAACATACCCATCTTGTAAATTCTGACAGCAGATATACTTCAAATATCTCTAATAGGCACTAGTTCATCATTACTTCTGGTTCTTCTTACACTTATGTTGTTCAAATGCAATATTTTTGAAAACTAATGGCTCATCATTTTATCAAGGAGAAAAAAGCCACCTTCTTTGCTCCATAAATGCAAAACATTGTCATTTTTATATTTATAAAAACCAACTAAAATGTTCAACCTAATGACAGCTTTTGTTTCTACGTCATTTATTTCCTTCCAATTACCTCTGTATGCACATTGGACTTCAGTATTTGTTCACTAACAAACTGCATCAAATAAATTTCGCTGCACAAACATAAAAGAAGAACGAATATTGTTGCACATCCTTTTAGCAATACAGAATAGGTCCAGGTTTTTGCTGTAAAATGTTAACATGATAAAATACTTCTGGTTTGAATAATTAACCAGATAAGAACATCTTATGTCCTTTGGGACCTAACAAATATATACATCAATTCTTGAGTTTGTGAAGATTCATGTAGAATATCATATCCAGACTTCTGTTTAAGAGTTCACTTATATAATCAGTCTTACCAGATTCATACAATGGTGCTATCTACATTCACCTTCTGGTTTGTCTAGTAATTGTGAACATGTTCTGTCAGTTTTCTTCTCTTTGTTATTATGGACAGAAAATGAACATTTTTACATTCTCAACTGTGGTCAATGAAACAGACTTCTTACACATCTTCTTAAAAGAAAACGCAAAACTCTGCACACTGTATGAAGATAGGATGCTAAATACTGATGATTCATTTCACCATTATACCCTCCTTCTAGGACACCCCATCATTGTTCCACTTGTAATTTTTAGTCTTTTAATTTTAATATAGTTGGGAATGTATCAATTCTCATTATTTGCAGTAGTTCTACAAGTGTTCGGGGCGACTTTATTTAGCAAATACTGAATCACAGCCCCTAGAGAAAATACAAGATTAGGTTGCTACAAACCTCTGATTTTATTTCATCACCCAGTCAATTTATTACCTTGTTTTATATGTTTCTGTTTAAAGACATCTTATGTAATATATATATTTGGGTTTTATTAATTGAAGTATAGTCAGTTTACAATGTTGTATCAATTTCTGGTGTACTGCATAATAGTTCAGTCATACATACACTGTTGATTCACTAACACTGAATTCACAGCCAACAGCACTGTAAACTCGCACCAGTGAATTTTCTTGTAAGAAAATTGTATCGCAGGTGTGATACAGCCTGCTTGTACTTAGGAACATTGGACAGCACCTCAGCTGTATGCTCAGGGGCCATTTTAAACAGTGAAATCACCAACAAAAAGTACAAAAATGCAAAAAATGCAAAAAGACACTTATTTACAATATAAGAGCTGAAACAGGAAGGCAGAGCACTGCTTTGCTGAACCTCAGCTGGAAATGTACACAATGGAGGACTCACGTACTTTGCATCTCTACACGTATGGATGTCCAGGAATGACCATGAAAAGCTCTGTGAGTACTGACTGACTATGACTCACACTGATTTAGTAAGAGTACACCTAATCACTTCTTCCTCGACAACCAAAATAAAATATATAAGATGGTCTATTAAGAATCTTTCGCAGGGAAGAGTATAGCTCAGTGGTAGACTGCATGCTTAGCACACACAAAGTCCTGGGTTCAATCCCCAGTACCTCCATTAAAAAATAAATAAATAAATAAACCTAATTACTCATCCCCCATAAAAAGTCTTTTGCTAAATGGGTTTAAACCTGACAATAAGATATCATCACCAAAATATAAACATTATCTTGTTATTCTATATCCTCTTTCATCTACAGATGTCAAAATTTTGTTGTTATGGGATAAACCGGGTTCCCCAAAATCTGTATGCTAAAAGTCCTAATCCCTGGTACTCTAGAATGTGACCTTATTTGGAAAAAGAGTGGTTGAGGATGTAATTAGTTAAGATGAGGTCGAACAAGAGCAAGGTAGGCCCCTAATCTGACTTGTGCCCTAATTAAAGAAGAAATCTGGTCACACAAAGAGAAAGGTATGTGAAGGATTGCCTAATATTGCCAGCAAACCACCAGACACTAAAGAGAGGCCTGGAATATGGAATAGATCCTTCCTTCATAGCCTTCAGAAGGAATCAGTGCTGTTGACACCTTAATCTTGGATTTCTAGCCTCCAGAACTGTGATATAACACCTTACTATTACTTAAGCCACCCAGTTTGTGTTACTTTGTTATGGCAGGCCTAGCAAATGAATACACTTAAATAAATATTTTCAGGTTCAAAACATTCCGTCAAGTTAGCCAAGTACTACCACCTATGTTTTAAAGGTGATCTGCAGAAGTAACTTACTCTGAATAATTCAATCACAGATAAACTTGATTTTGAAAATTTAAAGTATCTAGTTCAAATTACATTATTTCCATGAGAAACAACTTTTTTAAATGGAAAAAAAATAAATCACACAAAATTGGGAAAAGACACATTTCTCTAAACAATGTTTAAAATATAACTGGGAAAATAAAAGCTTTTTAGAGAGCAAGTTGGCAATATGTATTACAATTCTAAACATGCATGTGCTCTGACCCAGAATCTTCCTTTGGGAAACAAAAACAACAATAGAAAATTACTCTATTTCCAGTAACAGGTAATAAATAAATCATGGAATATCCAGGTAATAGAAATTGATGCTTCTACTAAAAAGAATGTCTACATAGTATAACATGAAAAGATAAAAATACATTAAATGGAAAAGCAAACTATAGAACTTTATGTATATGTGAATAGAATTATATATTTTAATACACTTATAAGACATGACAATATAAACAAATAGTAGTAGTCACCTTCACGATGTAGGGAAAAAAGTGGCTTCCACTTTTTAAATCATGTATTTCCATAACTTTTAAAAGTTATGGAAATGTATTATTTTGGTAATCAGGAAAAAAAAGGATTTTTTTTTTTTTAAAGTATATGAAATCTCCAACTTACAAATGATCCCAAGCACCACAGGAACAAATGTCGTCTATTTCCCAAAATCAAAATACTAGGGAAACAACTAATCTACAGTGACAGATTCTCTTCTCTAGGAAACGAAGGCTATAATCAAATATTGTTTATATTTAAAATGTGATATATAGTTAAATTAAATGCTACTCAAAAGTATCTATCCTAAGCTTCCTGGAACTGATAAGGCAAGAAAGCTAAACAAGCCAGCACAGGTGAAAGGGGGAGATAAATTCTGACACACAAATGTAAAACTCCAGTGAATTTTTCTATAGATAATGCTACAAAGTTAAATGTTAATTATTGATAGAGTACGATACTTGGGTATAATGTGTTTTAAAATTTGGTCTGAAAACCTATTTATGCTATCTAGCAGTATTTCCCTGAGCAAAACATTTTTTTTGAGTTTTTAAAACTACAATTCATTCATAAACCAGGGATTATCTGGTATAAAAGTACAAATATCAACCATGCATGCTCCAAGACCACAATTAATCTTAACTCAATGTGGTATATGAGTTTAATGAATTCCTATATTTATTTTTAACTAAAAAAACTTGAATTCAACAGAGTTTGAACAACTATCAATGTTCTATATAGAGAACAAACACAAATCTTTGTTGTTGTTTTACGTTCAAGTTATCAGGGTCTAAAAAACAATATTGTTATGAATAGCAACAAGCACAGTCGTGTTAATAGCAATTACAAAACTAGAGGTCAGAAGGAATATACTTTGTTAAATAGCTGATTTTAAGAGGCAGCACTTCAAATTCTTAGTAAATGTTTAATTCAGCCAGAGCTTAAATTTCAAAATTCTCTGCCTACTATGCCTCACTAGATGCTATAAATATTGGTTTTCCTCTTCCCTCCTGAGTAACACAAAACTCTGACCAGAGCAATGCAAGGTGCACTTAATATCCATCTGAAGAAATTTAATGTTCACAAGATGCTATATTATAAAGTTAAAAAGTTACTGTACCATTCCATCCTTATTTAAAGATATGTCACACACAGCCCCAATAAATATGAAGAGAAAAGACTGGAAAAATAAATACAAAATTGTCAACACTGATTACCTACAACTGTTTTTTTTTCCTTCTTCTGTTGTTCTTTAATTGTTTAACTGAATTTGTAGTTGATGCATTTCATGGTTCTGATTTTTTAAAAGATGAAGACTTGGAACTAGTGAACAGCACCAATAAATAATTCAGAATGCTTTTTTTTAAATTTTCAATAATTATACTGCTAATTTTGTTATAGAGATAACAACAAATAACCAAATGGCTACTTCATTCAAGGCATGTACTTCCCTATTCCTAAAGTAAAAGTATTGTTTACTGACATTTTAAAAGGATCTCTAACATAATGCATTTAATAATCATCATAGAACATATTATTAAAAATTAAGAATTAAATAAAACTAAAACATTAAAAAGTTAAATGAAAATACTTATTCTCTAAAATTACTACCAATAATTACCAACAGAAATTTGGAATGGTACAACTCATAGTCATGAAAACATTTTAATGAGTTTCCTGATAAAATCAATATTAATATAAAGTAACTTACATGTCTTAGTTGATACTCACAATAATGTTCATATGGAGATATAACTAACTAGATTTAAAATTTTTTTCTTGTTGTTGTTGGGGTTTGGGGGGGGTAATTAGAGTTATTTATTCAGTGGAGGTACTGGGGATTGAACCCAGGACCTTGTACATGCTAGGCATGCACTCTACCACTGAGCTACACCCTCCCTCACTAAAAATTCTTTATAATGGATGTTGACAAGTCTATACCCTTTTATGCATTCTATCTACATACAGGTATACAATGCGCATAAGGAGCTTATTATGAGCCTGGCACTGTGCTAAGCACTTTATTTAATCTCATTTAATCCTCAAAACACCATGAGGTAGGTATACCATCAACCCTACTTCATAGATAAAGGCATTAAGATACATTTTCCTATTTGGTACATTTTCCTATTTATTGCACTGTCCTTTTGTTAATACCACTTAAATAACAAGATTGTGTTTTAATAATTTATTTTCAAAATATACTTAAAATTATATAAATACTTAGGGCTTTACAATATTTTTTCTTTAGTAAAGTCCTTTCTGGATGGCTAGGAATTGCTGAAGCCAGGAAAAGGAAAGGAGAAGTAAAGTTGAAATATAAAGACTCCAACATAAATATAATATCAAATAGCTGTTTTACTTCAATTTCTTTCTAAGACTAGCAAGAATGAACCCCTCAGAATATATTGGCAGAGATTTTGTTCTATGTTTTCTTAGATTCTTTATTTACATATTTGGCATCCATTGATCACAGGACTAATTATATTAACTGTATGTTCTTACTTTCTATATTCTTGATGCAGACATATGCACGATGGGGTTAGGAGCTTGTCAGTCTCTCCCAGGGCTAGTCGATTCCTAAAGATAACAACTTGCCCAATGATAAGCCTGCCATATGCAAACTGACCAATCCAGATTATACCACCAACTAACTCCTTATCTAACTCTCACACACCAAACCAGTACTTCCCCCTACTTTAAATCATCCCAGGACCAGGTTCCAGGAAACAAGAAACCAATCCTACACCCTAAAGCCTGGAGGAATTAATCAAACTAGCCAATCCTAAACTGTTCATTCTGCCCAGTTTGCCTTTCCAAGAAAACCTCAATAAAGGCTACAACCTAAGATCTCCCCTGAGCTCATCTTTTGCCTCCTGACTACCCTGGTGTCTTCCTCGACAGCTCTATGTGGCATGTAGTGACCCCTTTCTCTCAGAGTATAATAAACTTTTTCCAAGCCTCATTCTCATTTCCCCTTATGGCCACACTGTTTTACCATACCATATCCAACATACACATTCTTAGAACAGTTTTAAATTTTAAAATTCTGGTTATAAAGTAGCTGATGGCCACCAAGCTCATCAAAACAAGAGTCTATCTATAATTTTCCTCTCTTTCTATTGCACATCCAATACATTAATCATGTGTTCATTGAATAAACAACCCTGTGTTCCTCTTGCGTGTATTGTAATTGCTGTCACTTTAGTGACAAAGATGTGTTAGATAAGGTTTTTACCCTCCAGGAACTGACAGGGTGGCAAAGACTTTTATCCAGATAATTATATAATAGGAAGGATATAATATATTATATATAGATAATTATATAATAGGAAGACTTTTATCCAGATAATTATATAATAGCAATGCAACTTATTAATTTACTGAATGCCTGGTAACTGCGCTTGATACCGCATGAAACATGAGACTTGAGTTCTTACAAGAGTGACCAGGGAGATCTGTGTGATATTCAAGAGACAAAAACAGAAATATGCCTTAGATTAAAGAAGGATGGACTGGAGCAGAGAGATCAATTAGAAAGCTATGGCCACAGTTTTCGTAGACTAGAAATGATATAACAAGAATTAAAAACAAAGAATTTTAGATTGAGACACAGGAAACTAAAGGCCTAAGGTTTAAGTACCTGGCTCAAGATCACATTTTTAGCAATTTGCAAAAGAAATGAAAAGACAGAACAAGAGAGCTACTGAGGAAAGAATAAGATTTGGCAACTGAGTCAATGTTGGTGCTACAGGTCAGGAAGAAGACCCCACGGTGAATCTAAGTTCTGAACCTAAGTAAATTTAAGAAGCATGAATAATACAAGGAAGAGGAGCTGTTTTTGTAGTTTGTTTCAGAGAGATGGAGATAGTTAACTTAGAGTACAATGGTTTCCATTTAAACTGTTCCTTTTTTGTTCTCCACATTTTATCAGTTTTATTATATCAGAAATATGTATATTTATCTTTCTTGGTTTTCTTAATGTATAAATTTCTCCCATGGTTAAGCACAATATAAGCAGCAGATGCCCTGTTTATTAACAGCCTAATTATATACCAAGCAAATAAATTTAGGCACACTGGTATTAAAATAGCTACAAATGCAAAATAAGACTAGAGAGCTGTAGCCAAATGCATTTATTTTAAATTTAAAGATTAGCTTATCATTTGGGAGGAGCAGTTTTAAAAGTGTGAATAAGCAGAATTTACCTAAGTGTCTGTTCCTCAAAATATCAGTACACAAATTTTATCTTCTGTTATAGACCAAATGCCTGTGTCCCACCAAAATTCACACATTGAAATTCTAATCCCCGATGTAATGGTATTATAAGGTAGAGAGTTTTGGGAGGTAACTAGGTCTTAACGGTGAAGCCCTCATGAATGAGATTAGTGCCCTTTCACAGAGCTGCCTCACCCCTCTGCCACTTGAGGACACAGTGAAAAGATGGCCATCCATGAACCAAGTGAGTCCTCACTAGACAACAAATCTGCTAGCATCTTCATCTTGGACTCCTCAGCCTCAAGAACAGTTAGAACTATGTTTGTTGTTTAAGTCACCCAGACTATAGTAATTTTATTGCCAGCAGCATGAATGGACTAAGAAATCTTCTGATTATTCTTCATTAAATAAACTTTTGAAAATAAATGATGAATCTAACTTCCATCACTTACGTGCTTCTCACAAGAACAAAAAAGACATCTCTTTTTTTTTTTGTTATCATTGTATCTTAAAAATCTGACAATAAAGAAATCCCATTCATTTTACATCTTGTTCCAATACAGTATTACCTCTAAGTGAAACAAACATACATTTTGGGGAAATTTTGGCATAATTTTTGAACATGAACTCTAACAAGGTAACTGAAGACTAAACATAAAGTACTTTCATCGTCAGCATGTTTAGGACATAGTAGAAAGACACTCCATTGAAGAAAAGCCTAAATTTCAAGTGGTAAATAAAATGTATTGTCTATCTCAAGACAAAAACAGAAACAGCATATTACCTACTTCAGTGTAAGGCTTATCTAAAATTAAATCCCTACTTTAGTATTAATGGCTTTTTTCTTTTAAGAAAACATTTATTGAGCACTTATCATACACCAGGCATTGTTCTTTGTACTTCATGTGATATTTCACTCAATCCCTACAACCACCCTTCACATCATAATCCTAATTGAACAGAAGAAAATATTTAACAGAAAGAGGCTAAGCTATATGCCCAAAACAACATAGCTAAGCACTACAATTTCAGAGCCCACCCTTTTATTTAAAAAAAAAACATTAATAGATAATTTATCTACCTTATTTTTTTTAAAAAAGGTATGTTGTGAAAAGTCTGTGTCCATCATCCATGTCCTCCACCAACCTAGTTCTCACTCTTTATCTTACCTCTGCACCAAGAGTAAATACTATTAGCTATATATATTCTTTCAGGGTTTTTCTTAATGTATCTATAAGACCAAATAAAAATGTATATTTATCTTTTTTAATTTAAAATATAGTTTTCTATATAATGTTCTACACCTTGCTCTTTTATTTATCTTAGAGATCTTTCCACATTAGTAAGCAAAGAACTCCTTCATTCTCTTCATAACAACACAGCATTACATTACATTGACTGGATGGACCATAATTATTTTACCACTTCCCAACAGGCTATCATAAGGTTGTTTTCAACGTTTTGCTACTATAAACAATGCTGTAGTAATACTCATCTTGTTTATGTACAAATGTAGCTATCAAATCAAGAGCTGTATTCTTGGACTTTCTGGGAAACGGATATATGCACTTGTAATTCTGATGCATGCTAGTAAAATAACCCTCATAAGGGTTTATCAGTTACACCAACAACCTACGAACACTTGTACTGACATCCTTACCACAGAGTATTACCAAACTTAAGGATTTTGGTTAACCTAATGTGAAAAAAATGGTACATCAGAGTAGTCTTCTGCATTTCTCTTAGTATGAATGAGGCTAAAGAGTATTCACTGTTTAAAACTCATTTGTATTCTCTTTTCTGCGAAGTGTCGGTTCCTACCCTTTGTCCATTTTGCTACTGGAATGTTTCCCTGATTCTCATTGATTTCTAGGAGTGCTTTATATCTCAGACATTTGCATTTTGATTGTAATATAAGTCACAAATATTTTTCTATTTGTCTTTTAACTTTGTTTACAGTGACTTCCTACCTACCTAAATTTTTACTTTCTTGTATTTTATCTTTTCTATGCCTTTTCACAATTCAGTCAGAAAAGATCTCCTCACTCCAAAATCATAAAATAGTCCATGTTTTCTTTGAGAACACTTATTATAGCCTTTACATTTAAATATTTGATTCATCTGGAATGTATCCAATATATACATGGTGTGATGTATTAATGCCCCCTTATTCCCTACATGACGTTCTTACTTATTCCAAGATCATTTGTTGAATAGCTCCAACTTGAATTTTTTTTCTCCATTGATTTGTCTATATCTCGGCTTTATAACCTGTTTTATTGTTTAATATGTCTATTTGTGAGGGATTTTTAACTATTAAAGCTTTAAAATTAAAATGTTAATGTCTAGTTTTATACATATACGTGTATGTGTATAAAACTTGCTCTTATTTTTCAGAGTTTTCCTGGCTACTTTGGTTGATTTTTTTCCATATGACTAGTTCCCAGGAAAAAAAAAAACATTTGGAATTTTTATTAGAATCACATTAAACTGACAGATTAATTTTACAGAAACTGACAAATTTATGTCGGTTGAGTATTCCTGCCCACAAATGTGGTTGCCATTTATTCAAGTTTTTTGTATCCCTCTTAAGTCCTTTCAAGTCTTCTTTATATTACAGGTCTTGTACATTTAAGTTATTCCTGAGTCATTTTATTTTTTCTTGCTATTGTAAATGGTGTCTTCCATGTTGACACCTAATTGAATCTTGTTTCCACTAGATTTTTCTTTTTTTTTTAATTGAGGTACAATTTACAATATAATGTTAAGTTTCAAGTGTACAACATGGTGACTCACAATTTTTAAAGATTATGCTCCATTTATAGTTATAATACTGTCTATATTCTCTGTGCTCTACCATATATCCCTATAGCTTATTTATTTTATACATTGTACTGTATATCATTTATATTATACAGTATCTTTCTTTTCACTAAGCATAATATCCTCCAAGTACATCCATTTTGTTGCAAATGGCAAAATTTTATTCTTTTTATGGCTGAGTAGTATTCTTGTGTGTTTGTGTGTTTTTGTGTGTGTGTGTACATGCATGCCACATTTTCTTTATCCATTCATCTCCTGATGGACACTTAGGCTGTTTTCCTATCTTAGCAATTGTAAATAACGCTGCTATGAACATTGAGGTGCACATATCTTTTCAAATTAGTATTTTGTGTGTTTTTCAGAAATACACCCAGGAGTGAAACTGGTGGGTCAAAATAGTAGTTCTATTTTATATTTTTGAGGAACCTCCATACTGTTTTCCACAGTCGCTGCACCAATTTACATTCCCACCAACAATATACAAGGGTTCTCTTTTCTCCACATTCTTGCCAACATCTGTTATTTGTGGTCTTTTTTTTTTTTGATGATAGCTATTCTGACAAGTGTGAGGTGATATCTCACTGTGGTTTTGATTTGCATTTCTCTGAAAATTATGATGTGGAATATCTTTTCATGTGCCTGTTGGCCAAATGTGTGTCTTCTTTGAAAAATGTCTATTCTGGTTTCTATTCATTTTTTAACTGGGTTGTTTGTTTTTTGATATTGAGATGTGTGAGCTGTTTATATATTTTGAATATTAGCCCCTTATCACATCATTTGCAAATATTTTCTCCTATTCAATAGGTTGTCTTTTTGTTTTGTCAACAGTTTCTTTTGCTGTGTCCACTAGGTGTTAATTTTGACTTTAGGAGAGTTATATTTAACCTCTTGAAGTTGTATTTCCCTCACCTATAAGACTGAACTAATATGTACTTTGCAGCATGGATTTAGGGCTTCTGGGTAATGAATAAAGGATTCAGCATAGTGCCTGGCACACAGTGATGGTTACCATTATTATTTTAAAATATCAGCATTTTAGTGTCTAAATAATATATTCTAAATAATATTCTTCATTATTAAGTTTCTCTCCAATTATGAGGTTGCTATCTTTCTTCTCCATTTACATTGTCATACTAACTTCTAAATGTTTCCTTTCCCCCTATTCCCAGTTGCTTACTGAGCTCCCCAAATGAGTGCAGAAATACAGTTATTTCATGCAGAGGTAACTGGTCAGGCTTTTACTTAATTTTCTTCAAAAGATAAGTGTAGGTAAATGAAGTTCATTCCTATTAGACTGTCTAGCTATGAAATCTATAGCTGAGCAATACCTGGATCAGAAATCAGGAAGTATACATGGGTTGATTCATAAATACTTGGGATCAACTGTGGGAAGCAATCATAAACTTCTTCAAATAACTTAGTAAAGCAGCTAAACTTTCCTCCAACTGTTTTCAGAACCTCCTAATTCTGCTCCTTAGGGTCTCTTTTAGCCTTATCCTGTTCTTCCCCCACTCCCATTCCTCTTTCACAGAAGTAACATTATCTCGGAGGGCACACTTCCCAGAGGTTCTTGCCTACATACTAGCACATATACAATTCATAGTTACAATTATTTCAGCTATTAGTGGAATCAAAAGCAACTTCTATGTGACTGCATCTTGTGACTTCAAAACCTTTGTTTCCAGTAAAATCTGGAAGGAAGTCAGACAGTTAACTAATAGGGTTGTGTCAGTTAAATAAGCAAATTAATAAAATTCAGGCTATAAAATGGTATCTTGTAAATAAATGTTTTACCTATACGTAAAAATTCAAGTTTAAAAAACAGATGAAACAGAGTAGGTAACCATTTGGGTAATCTCAAATTTACAAAGATGTTACATCACCAGGTACTTTAAGCTGTCTCCCAAAAGCACAAAATTAAATATTGTTATTAGATTATTAATTACTTGATAGGTTGGGACCAAGACGTTTATAGTTAGGAATATTAGCCTACTTTGAACTGAAGATGAAACAAGACTAAAAATAAAACATTTCAAGCTTTTAGCCCTGATCTTTCTCCCCACTTACAGTACTAAATTTATTACTGATTACTGAATACTAAGTTCAAAACACACTTCACTCCACCAAATCTTTTCTCTCTCCTAGAACAAAACAGTTAACATTACTCCTCTTCCTGGATTCCGTATTTCTGTTAATTACTGATTCAACCTAGTATCATACCTGGTTCTTCCCTTTACCCTTACTGTTCACATCCATCTAGTTACCAAAGTGTCCATTCTTTCTGTCTCCCAATCTCTCCTTGACCTACCTGCTGCTCCCTTCTTGTTTTAAAGGACTACCATTATAGCCTAATTTTTTTTACCTAATACTCTCCCCTTCTTTATAAAAACCTGACAATACCCATTACAAACTATCAGAGGATAGCCACCAAATTAAATTCAAGCTTCCTAAATTGATTAACTCTACAATCTGACTTCAGTTTTACTTTCCTAACCTTCCTGTTCATTATTCTCAGACATTTCAGTCAGCTGGACCAGTATTCCCTTAATAGACCTCAGATCTGCCTACTGCTTTACTATAAAGCAGTCTTCATTTCTTCCTCCTTGAAATACAATAATACATCCTTCCAGCTCATACGCTATCTTCCCCATAGAAACTCACCTATAATCCACTCCACCCCAAAGGGTTCCATTATTCACCTCTATTCAGCACTCTGTTTATGCATCTTATAACACTTAGCACATTTTACATGCATTTCTATTTATTTACACACTTTTTTCTATATCTCTAAATAATACTGATCATATTATACTTGGCTGGTCAAATGAATATATTTTAGTTTATATTATATAATAGTTTATTTATATAATATATATATATTATATGTGTATATAAAATATATAAAATTTATATTTAAACTTTCATTTAGGTGTTCTTTTTCCTAAAGAAATAAACAGAAATGCAAATAAAGACTAAACTGATGTATATGTTCATGGCACCATTACACTTACAACAAAAATCCGGAAATAAATTCCAAAAATAGGAGAACAGAAATTTTGGTACATTTAAACAATGAAATGTTAAATTATCATGAACAATATCCCTAAATAATATTTTAAAACCAAGGGGAAATACTAAATGTATTCAATTATTACTGAAAAAGAGTTGAGAAACAAGAACATATTCCCAGTCCATAAACAAAAACATATATTGAGTATAGAAAAAGTGCCAAATGACAATAGTAATTATCTATGCATGATGGCATTATGGCTGATTTTTTACTTTCCTGTATTTCCTGATTTCTCTACCAAGAATATTTAATAAAACTATGAAAAACTAAAATGTGTTATTTCAGAACAGGACATCCAACAAAAAAATAAAATGAGACTAAACTTAGATATTAATAAAGAAATAATTAAGGTATTTTAAAGTAATGTGAAAAACACATTACTAAAAGATTATAGACTGTTTGCTTTATGGTCAAGAAAAGCTAAACTAAAATTCTACCATGCCAGAACGGAAGAAAAAAAGAGTAATTCCAGGTAAATAAAATATTATGGTTTAAAGAGAACGACCAAAATTCAAGAGATTTCTCTTTTAACAAAATTAACCCCAATAATACAATTATACACAGCACAGATTTTTCTTGCATGTAAAGCAACTATAACAATTCATTAAGATATAAAAATAATTACTGCCTTTTAAATTCCATCAGCATGGGGAAAAAAAGTCCATAGAAGCTGAAAAGAGATAAACCTTGGGCTCTTTAATATGATTTTTTCATTAATTTTTCCCACTTTTCTATTTACTAACACAACCCTACTCCAAAGAAACCCTGTAACAATGGCTGAATATACTTCCTCTGTTAGTTTTATTATGTATCCTAAGTAACTGATATGCTTTATAGCCTAGGAAAACTAAGTATCTATGAAGTGAGACTTGCTGTATTTCTTCAAAGCAATTTTTAAAATATATGGGGCTTGTGAGAAATAAGCTTTAACAGCACTACATTAGTATGACATATTGGGGACATGGAACAGGAAGAATAGTCGGCCCTCCACATTCAGGAGTTCTGCATCCCAGCATTCAAACAACATGTGGATAGAAAATACAGCTGACCCTTGAACAACATGGGTTTGAACTGTGACGGTCCATTTATACACATTTTTTTCAATAAACAGAACACCTGTATTTTCATTTTATGGATCTTTAAATTAACTAAGTGTGGTGAAAAGTTTGTGTTCAATTAGAGATCACAATATGTGGAGTCATAAAACTAGGGTTTTTCTATCCAACCTCTTCCAGCTTCCTGCCCTGAGGTGAGTCATTTTCCATTCCTTTGTTTTTAAGGGAAGACAGCAGTATAGGGATTTTCAACTGTGTAGGGGATCAGCGTCTCTAACCCCTGCATTGTTCAAGGGTCAACTGTATTTGGAAAAAAAAATTTCAGAAAGTTCCAAAAAGCAAAACTTGAATTTGCCATGTCAGCAACTATTTACATATCATTTACATTGTATTTATAACTATTTACATTGTATTAGGTATTGTAAGTAATCTAGAAATGATTAAAAATTAATGTAGATTATACACAAATACTGTCATTTTATATAAGGGACTTGAGCATCCATGGATTTTGGTATCCACCAATTCTCCATGGGTACCAAGAGACAACTACACACATACTAAGGAGATGATGGAAATTAGACCACCTAGACTATCATTTCCAACAAGAATCCTTAATAACTGCTCAAACTGAGAAACTGAAATCTTCCATACTCCTGTTCTTTCAAGGAAAATACATGGCTCACTTACAATCAGATAAAGACACTAACATACCAAACACAAAGAGAAAATCATTGGTTCCAAATCATTTAAAGAAGTCTCTATTTGTTAGATTGCTCAGATTAGGCACCTACTACTATTATTGTCTTCTCTGTGGGCTAATGGTTTTATAAAGCATTCACCAAACCAACACATCCTACATAGAAATACACAGTAGATTTGATACAACATAATTAATCCAAGTTCCAGTGTTAGCTACCAAATCAATTGTGCCTGGCAGTTACTATGGACCTTGGACAGTAGCACAGCATAGCATTAGACAACAAAGGAATGTAAGAATATGATATATTACAGAGGAAAGAGAAAAGACTGGGTGTTAACCATAGTTAAGTTTTGTTCGTTTGTTTAAATATTCTTCATACCACACAAAGTTATAATGAAGTACCAAAGTGGTACCACAATGCAAGCACCTTGATAAAATAATGATTCATTTCAATAGGCCATCAAACAGAATGGCAAAAAAACAATCTGTGCATTAGTATTTGATCTGCCTCAAATAGAAGATATTGCTGTAAATAATTCTAAACATAAGCACAGTTTAGTGAATAAGGTAGAAGACTGGTAGACTTAAATTTTCAGATTCAATTTATAGCTGTTCACCAGTCACCTGCTGTTTTGACAAGTTACTTACCAACTTGTGCTGCCATTTCTCCGTAAATTTATCCCCTAAGATGAGGATAATTCTTGCAAATTGTGTCACAAGCATTTTGAAAGGAACCATGAGTTATTGTGTAATGCTCTTGAAATTCCTCAGATGTAGGGTCCTACACAAAGTAAAGTATTATTATACATCTCTCTAACAGTAGTCATCTGTTTGCATTATGAATTTTTTTTCCCTACCCTTGACACTGAGAATCTTGGGCACTAACCTTTCTCAAAGTGTCCAAAGCAAGCCTCCACTCCTGACCCAAGTAACTATTTTTTCAAGTCTTCATATCATCCACATCTTTCTCTTCCTTAGAAGGTATTGTGAAAATTAGGAGTTATAAAACATAATGAACTTCTTTGATATTCTTTATGCTTTGGCTCAATAAGAAATACAAGGGATAATTTGGTAATTTTAATCCACTCATGTGAATAATTTTATTTCCCATATTTATATATTTATTTTCCTGTACTCTAAAATTTCAACTATATTGAGTTCATTTATAGATTTGTGTTTTATGAACAGAGAGAGCAGGTCAGAAAATGAAGAAGCAAGAAAGGCAAGCAAATCATTACTGCCATATGACCAAAATATTTTTACTGGAATGACCAACAGTAGAAATTACCATTTTGGGATACAGAAAACAGAATCAACGCTCATAATCTTCATATCTTCTGTAGAAGAGCTGAGCATAAGCTATAATAAATTCTATAATACCTCTCAAACTTTACTACTGGCTTTGCTAATCAAGTTAGTCTTCAGTTCTAGAATAAAATATATATTTTTGATTTTTCAGTTCATGTTGATACTCTCAACTGCCTTATATGGTTTCTAAAATGGCTTCTTTTTGAATTTATGCACAGGGAAGGGGCTGAGGAGGGATAATAAAATATGATGTCACCATTGTACAACCTTAATTATAAAACAGTAATTTTTAAGAGATTATTTTTTAAACCCTTAGAATTACATTAAAATAATGATGGAAACTAGTTTCCTCCTAGGTGAATAAACATTCCTCTGTCTTTTAAATATGGCAGGGGAAAAACTTTGTGGGATAAAGATAAAACCACAATATTTAGAGTGATCTCTTGATATTTGCTAGTCTGGTGATTGTTAGTCTCTTAATCTCTTTTAACTTCAGTTTCCTCATCTGAAAAAGGGGGACTATAACACCTGCCCTAGCTGACATGTAAGACTGTTGTGAGGATTAAATGAGATATATAATCTATTTGAAAGAACTTTGTATACCATAAAAAGCTATTAAAACAGTAATGTTTAACAGGAGTGTAGGACGTTATTTGCAAATTATAAACAAAACAGTTTAATAATGTTTCTAACATGAAACAAATGGAAACAGATGTGTAAAACATATGTTTAGGACCATGGTCACCAAATTATACCTATGACTGGATACACAGTGAGTAAATGATTTTACTAAGACAATTCACTTCCTAAATGTTATCTTAAAATCTTCAGAAGTAAATTTGGAAGGAAGTGTAAGAATAAAACTAACAATTCATTTAGACAGTCTGGCCTAGCATTTTGAAGATTAAATATACTATTTACCTGTTAGCTATGAATTAAAGAAAAAACTGAGAGCCTTTAGATTTAAAAAAAAGTTCAAAAAAATCTTATGAAGGAGAAATACATACATGAAAGCGAAATAGATGTTCACTTCTTTGGAAAACAGAAAAAGCTAGTGATAGCCAGGGGTATACATATACAGGAGAACAAAGATGAACATAAACATTATCTGCACCTTGGTATAATAAAGGAAATCAGTGAAACATTCTCATGTGGTTACTAAAATGTCCAGAATGGAAACTTCTCTCAATAGGCCACAGGTCAGAACTATTTAATACACTGTACGGCTGAGTCTTCTGATAGATGATCAGGACTCTGAAGAATAGCTTATCCTTAATGAATGAGGCCACCTCTCTCTCTTCTACTCCTTATAACAAAATATTTAGCATGTTTATAAAGCCAATCTCTGTAAAAAAACAACTCTTGGCCCTCTCCTTTCTGCTTGTTTTCTTTATGACAAAAGTTTAAAGCTCCGATGAAGTGAAATATGTTTATTATGTGGTCCTAAAATTCAATCAGACTCAGTTACCAGAAGATTTAAAAACCAATTAAAGAAGAATGAATCCTTATCTTTTAATTCATTCCTCAAACAAATTTAAAAAATGACTGGGGAAGGAGTACCTTTAAATCATTAAGGAATTACTCCAAACAAATAATTTTAGTTAAAACATTATTAAAATTTTCCACTCAATCACCTTAAATCAAACCTGAGGTTAAAAAGGTGAAGTCCCTATCAAAGCAACTACTTGCTTTTGAACTTTCACTTTCTCCTACCTCTGTAACCTAGGTACACTTCAATACATCACTAAACCCGACTTTAAGAAATAAAAAGTTTTTCTCAGGATGAAGATCCCTTCTGATAAAACTATTTCAGCTCCAGATGTATTTTCTGGCTATTTATGTGATCAGTGATTGGATTAAACTTAAGACTTCACTTTCTCCCAGAAATATTTAATTCTATCCCACAATGACATTTCCCATCATTTAAAATTCCTAGTCTTTAAATGCATACCATGTCATTTCAAATTTCAATTCTCTCCGGTTATTTCATTTATGTATGCCTTAATGCCCAACCCAGGCTCCCAATTTTTCAAAGACAAAGTTTATGTCTTTCATTTTTCTATTCCGTAAACTGTAACGTACTCTGGACAATAAGGCAATCCTAAAGAAGTATCAAAAGTTAGGTAAACCCACCCTCCCAACTTTAAATTGCCAAGTAATGCTTCCAGGATGAATCAACAGAGTGATATAAATGCCACAATGCAATAATCACAATGTCAACATGACCACAAAGAAGCCTTTCCTGGCTAGTTAAGTTTCTCAGAATCTCGCCTATAGAGTTAAAAGCTGTTCCAGGCACTATAATCATTATACTATTAGTGCACAGCATCTCCCACCCTTGTCCTAGACACAGAACAGGTTTTTAGTAACATTAAAAAAAATTTAAATCTTAGTAAATTTTAGTAACTATACTGGCGATTTCTATGTGCTAGCTTTGTACTTTCTATTTGCGCTGTAGCCTCTCAGATATTACTAAAGCAATATAGAGATATGTTCAGTTATTTCTGTGGGGCATGTTAAGTATAGGAATAGTTACAGCCCCAATACCATGAAAATCTCAACCTGAGGCAGCATTCCAAGCTAAGCAAAAAAGGTAAAGGATCCATCTGCCTCTGAAGCAATGATAATAAATATAACAGTAACTTACCATTCATGTCTAACATGATAACTTCAATGCCTAAGATTATGAAAATCTGCCAAGATTCCATAAATATTCTTTATGAGGTAGAATACAAGAAAGCCACGATTTACCTTGAGTTTTGCAATAATTAAACCTACTGTATTAAGTAAATATCACTACCATTCATCCAAAAAAGTTAAAATACAAATTAAGACAGAAGAAAAGAGATTAAAAGCCTAACAACAAAGAAAAGATGAAACCTATACAGTATTTACAAGCTAGAAAAGTGAAGTCTGACATGGTGGTGAGATGGTATGAAAAATGAGTAACATGCCTTAATTTAATACCTTAATATTTTATACCTACGTTAACCTTTCAGAAGTAGACTAACAATAGAAACCACTTAAATAATGATGTGGTAAAGAAAAATAACTGCCACAGAAAATACTTAAGTATCATCACTGTTAAAAGAAACTGTAAATTAGTACAGCTACAGTCTTATCTAAATTTACCATCTTAAGAATTAACTTCTAGTTGTAATTAAAAGCAAAATTTACATAACAGTTTTTCTAAGTGTGGTAAAATCAGATTTTAAAATATGTATATCCAGGAAAACAGAACATAAAATGTGACCAAATTCCTCAAAATTCTCATTACCCTACAAATGATTTTAAATTTGGCTTGTATGGCTACCACACAATCAGGACACCTCAGACACAAAACTTTAAATAGCCAGTGTTACTACTTGAAAGTAGGAGACCAGGGGAATAAAAGATACTTCAAACTAAATAAAATCATGTATTTAAAATACAATAGGGAGAACACATGAAAAATTAAGATATATTTTAAGCAACTAAGTGTAAGCCAAAAGCTTTCATCTTAATTTTTTTCCCTTTCTGCTGTATGAAGAACAACACAGTAAATTATGCATTTAAAATCTGCCCAGGGTGGCTGAACAGCACTTATAAAAGAGGACCTACATACTGTATATTCTATACCTACATACTCAGTACCAAAGAAGATCTACACACTGCAGACTGGTTTTCTCTATTATTTTATATCACCATAATTATGTTCTGAAACCACAGCTTCAAACAATAAGGGAATAGCAGTAGTTAAAAAAAGAAACCACAAAATAATGAAGTACTTAGAAGCATGCAAATGTAAAAGGTGTATTTAACTTCTAGTTTGCTTTTAAAAATTGATAAAATATATATATATATGAGTTTAAGACTAGAAAAACTGTTTGCTATTTCAAATTTAAATGATATAATTACTAGAAATAGAAAAAACAAAAACATGTTCAACTTACCTGGTTTCTTTCTGGATTTTTCATGACCTAGCTGTCCTAGATCATTACATCCACATGTGTACACTGTTCCATCATCCAGAACAAATACAGTATGTCTGAGTCCACATCCTACATCTCGGACCTTTTTATTTATAAAAAAGTCACTTTTTCTGGGCTCTAGTACAATTTCTTCATCAATTCCACCCAAACCTAGCTGTCCAAAAGATGCATTTCCCCAGCACAACATGTTTGTAATTCTTTTGGTCTTCCAGTTTCAACAAAAAACTCCTTTCTGAAACACTGGAAAGTTGGAGGTATCCCTATGTCTGAGAAGATAGAAAAAAAGTTAATATGACTTCAAAGGAAACATGAAGTATAACTGCTCTTTCAGGTGCTAGGCTACAATAATCACTATGTAATAAACATAAAATCTAGTTTGTAATAGGCTACCTAAGTTATCATTCAATTTCAAAAAAAAATCACTTGTGTATTTTAAAATATATCACATAGAAATGTTTAGAGAAAATACATCTCTTCACTATTCTCTGAAAAATTTAAAATACTAACTAGTTTTGACTCTGTTATGATAGACTAACTGAAATATTAAGTACCTTGAAGAAATTTTTCTTTTTGCTTTGAATAATTTCAATGGCAGCAAGAATAAGATATCTACCCATTGCCCCCCAAATCAGATATATACTCAGGGAAAAATTTAGCCAACAACATAAAACCTTGCAATCTCCCTCAAGTCACAAATAGACCTTCTAATACCTACCCCAACATCAACAGAAAATTGAAGTTCTTAACTGTACTACAAATAAAACCAATAATAAAAACTTTAAATATCCCACAACTTAAATGACTCTTCCAATTATTCATATTAATAGATTCCAGACAAAATTCTCATTCTCTAGTCAAGCTTTGATCTTAAGAATATCGCCTCCGAAGATCATATTTTACAAATCAAAATAGTAACACTCCAACCTTACTAATTTAATTTTAAAATGATTTAATTTTAAATATTTTAAATAATACTTAAAATAACTTAATTTTAAAATGTACATAACTATAATACAATAGTATGCAGTTTAAAGATCAAGATTCTCCCCAAAATTCAACATTTTCTATTTTGAGTGGTAACCGCGACTGAAAAGTATTTCCCCAGGGCAATCTGTATCTATCTATACCTCTGAGACAATTATTTGAAGATGGAAAAAATCTGCAAATAACTCCGGCACTGCCGATTTTTCAAGAATAGGAATGGGGGCTGGGACACTGATAGTTTGCTGGCGAAATCTGTAGAACTTTCCAGTACACTGACTAAGTATTTCTTCTAAAGACAAGGATAACAAAGAGTTCACTTCATCTAAACCTACACAGATTTTTAGACATATTGCATTATTAAATAACACACTTATAGGAAGTCAGTCTTATTCCCGGTGTAGTCACCCACATTCCTTACACAAAACCTGTTTCAAAACCGAACTTTTTTACGTGCAGGCTAGCAAACGCTGAAGCTATCTCATTCCATGACCCATCCATTAAGAAAAGTTTGATTTCATTCTTTTGGGGCATCAGAACTCGACAGTTTCCGAGAGTTCTGCATCGTCTCCCGTTTTTGTTTTTGGTTTTGTTTTCAAGGCGAGGATAGGAATAACACTCCCGATTCCAGAGCACGGGGTTTAACCAGCCTTTCCTTTAAAAAGTCAGAGGGGTATGGGAAAGGCGTCCTCTCGCCAGCAACAGGTAGGGGAATGAGAAGCAGTTTATTTCCATCATTCCCAGAACATCCACTCGGATCAGCCCGGGGGGCCGGGGGAGAGAAATCATCTGCACACACCCAACCTCGCGGGCCGATCAGTCAACCAGGGCAGCCGCCCGCCCGCAGCTGCCGCAGAGGCCAGCGGACGAGGCTCGGCCGCTCGCCGGCCCTCAGGCCCAGGGAGGCCCTTCCCCAGGGAGGTGCGACATTCCAGCCCCGGGGCCCCGACACTGCCCTCGTCCCCCACCCCCCACCCCGAGGAAACGCTGAGAAAGCATCCTGGGCCAGGCCGGCCTGTATCCGCCCAGGCGGCCTGCCCCCCCTCCCTAACGCCGTCACACAACCCCGAACCCACCGGGGCAACGACTCACCCGGCCCCTCCAGGCAGGGGAAGCCCAGGCCGACGGGGGGCGGCGCTTCCCCGGAGAGCGAAGAAACGCGGCAGCTGAAGCAGGTCTCCAGCTCCCGGACCCTCCTCCTTCAGCCAGAGGAGGCGAAAACTAGAGCTCCTCCGGCGTCGGTGAAGCTGCTCCGCTGCTCCGCTCCTCGGCTCCTGTGAAACTTTACTGGGTTCCCGAGAGAAAAGCAGCCGCCACCGCTGTCCAGTCCAAAGACAGCCGTCAGCGACCCGGATGGAGCGGGAGGGGAAGGACAGGAGGCGAGCGAGGCAGAGAGCGCTAGGGGTGGGGAGATTTGGGGAGAGACTGGGGAGAAGGGAGAGGGGTAGGTGGTAACGCGGGGGAGGGGGAGGGGTCGGCCGGAAGTGAGCCTCAGAGCACGCGCGCGAGCCCGCCCACTTCCCGGCCCGCGCGCCTGCGCTGGAATCTTCCCAGGGCACATCAACCCGGGCGCCTGCGCACTGTGCTGCTTTGCGTTTCCTTAAGAGGAAAATGCGAAATACAGAAGTTGTAGTTTGCAAGACGAATGGAGGGGTTTGGTCTGTCTTGTAACAGCGTTTCAGCGTGCACAGGGACCTTTAAGTGAAGAAAATTTATTCGTTTTTGGCTTGTATTTTTGATCATTGGTTCCAGTCTCTCTTATTTTATTCTACTTCTCTCCAAGGAGAATTTGAAGTAACAGTCAAAACGTCATAAATATAGGTATTAAAGGCGGGTGAAATCTTTAATTTTATCCCTTAGCCTCAACTAATCAGAGGTTGCCAGATACATTCACGGCAATGACGGAGGCTACTGGCATTAAATGTCAAAACCACCAATTCAGGCTCCTGATGAAATGATGGCTGCCATCATTTTGTGCACTCTCCCTGGAAGAGAAACTTAAAAATGTAGGGCCTCCTTCATTGAGAGAAAATTAAGTAATGTGTATGGCTAGAGTGCCAGATTCACAAAAATCAAACGATTTCCTAGACCAGTCAAGGAGGAAAACTTCAAACAAGGCACTCCTGAAATTTTACCTTAGACTTTTCTTGTACCTTGACTTCAGAGTGAATGCTGAGGACCTAGAAAGAATTCCACAATGAGCCATGTTTCTTTATCTCAATGAAAAATATATCTCAGATTAAGAACTGTCTGTGCTAGAATATGTTTAAGAATGTGTGTGTTAGTTTCTTAGGGCTGCCATAACAATTTACCACAAATTGGGTGGCTTGGACCAATAGAACTTTATTGTCTCACAGTTACAGAGGCAAGAAGTCTGAAATCAAAGTGGCAATAGTTATTGGTTTCCTTCTGGGGCCTCAGACAGAGAATCTTTTCCTTACTTCTCTCCTAGCTTCTGGTGGTTGCTGACAATCCTTGGCATTCTTTGACTTACAGACATACCACTCTAATCCCCATCTCCATCTTACATGGTGTTCTTTCCTGTGTCTCTGTGTCCAAATTTTCCTCTTACATAAGGACACCAGTCATTGGATTAAGACCCACCCTAATCCATTGTGACCTCTTTTTAACTGGGTTGCATCTGCAAAGACCCTATTTCCAAATAAGGTCACATTCTCAGATACTGGAGGTTAGGTCTGGGCAACCCAATTCAACCTACATCCTTATTTCTGAATGTTACGGAAATAAGTGTAAAAATGACAAGATACTTAAACAAAGCAAGCATAATTTCAATATTGGAGTGGTGGTAATGCCCATGAAATATACTTTAGTCTTATTTTGATGGCTTCATTGCCCTTGTAGGACTTTAGTTGTCTTTTAACTTTAAGGACTTGATGTCTCAGAATATATCATTAAAGGGGAAGTTATGGGATTTGAGATCTTTAAGACAGGTACTTGATGCTACAACAAACACTAAAATGTGAATGTTAAGAAAATAAGAGTGTATTTTACCTTTTTAACATTCTAAGCGGGTGTTCCTAATCAGTGAAAACTTATTTCCGGGAACTTGGAGAGATGAGGGCATTAGGAGCTTCTTAAAGCTTTTGTCTGGGAGGTGCCACATATTACTTCTGCACATATAACAGAAGCAAGAACTATACACCTAGATACAAGGAAACTGGGAAACATAACCCCTGGGTTTCCAGGTAATATTTTATGCTGTGGAAGAGAGAGCATGAATTGTTCGGACACCTATCTCAGCCACATGGATATATCTCTCTCTAGAATATTTTAAAATATAGGTCTTACTTGTAGAAAATGAATTCTAGATGTTCCTTTTAACCATATAAATCTATGAAACTGTGATGCAAGATCTTAGAAAATAGCCAATGATTACCTTTAAGGTGAGACAAACATAGGATCAGGTTATTAGGATAATGTGAATTTGTTGTATAAAAGCAGCATGAGGTATTGATGATGATTATGATGTCCAAGGATGGTTTGTCTGGATTCAGAGCCTGAGCCTATAGCCACTTAGACCTCTGTCCTATCCTCCCAAAGACATCTACAGACATTTATTCATGCTCTGTTTTATAGAAAATTACTTCTCAGTCACAATTTCTATAAATGAGGGAAGTTAATAATCCATAGCTCACTGGGTTGTGAGGATTTGATAAGATAACATGTACAGGGCCTTGAACATGGCCAGTGTTTTGTAAATGTTAGTTTTATTATAACTAATATTATCTCTCCTGAACTACAAGTAGCAAGAGAATATCTGGGAAAGTATTCCATATCACCAATCATGATATAATTTTAATTTACAATAAAAGTAAAATATGTTTTACCTATTGTGTTATTTTCATTTACAAAAAAACTAATGCTCAGACTGTACCACTAAAATAGGTTTTTATTCCGTCCCACTCTTCCTCTTGCTACCTCCCATCCAGCCATACTACTTGTACTGTACCCCACCTCATTTCCTTCATTTCAGTCTCTGCTCATGTCACCTCTCCAGTCTTCCCTGACCACCCTACCCAAAAAAAGTACCCCCTCACTCTCTATAATCTTATCCTGTTTATTTTCTTTCGTATCTATTATCACTACCTGATATTTATTGTATAATACATAAATGTACAATATTTATTATATTACATGTCATATATAGGTACATTCAAAATAACCAATTACATACAATCTATAAATATATACATAGATATATAAATGTTTGTCTCTTTCACTAGAATGAAAACTCCATAAAGGCAGGGATTTTGTCTGTTTTGCCCAGTGCTCTATTCCCTAATACCTTGAACAGTCCTGCCTGGCCTACAGTATGTGCTCAAAAATTATTTATTGAATTAAATGATGGTGCTGGCAACAATGTAAATTATCACAACCTTCTTATAAACAAATTTGGCAATATGTTTCAAGAGTCAGTAAATTTCACTTAACAATAGTTCGTAATAATGGCAATATTTATTGTAGGACATTCCACTAAACTACCTACATTATATCACTTCTGGACTCTGTTCTATGGAAATAAAAGGTGCATTCAACAAATCTTTATTGAGTACCTACTATGTGCCACTCTCCCAATTCTAGCAGGCAAGAGAGAGAAAAACAAAGAGGTAGGCAAATAAAAGTGTGAACAAGGATGTTTACTGCTATGTTATTTCTAATAGCAAAAATTTTAAACAACTTAAGTTCCAACAATGGGGAAATGGCACGTATGGCAAGGTGATCCTTTTACTGTTAACTTTGAAAGGACAGGATGGTACTGTCCAAAAGAGGGCATCACTTATTGCCACCAAATTGTGGACTCCACCTTGAGCTGACAACAGGAAAAGCCTCCTGTAGTCATTTTACACACTCCTGCTTTCCAAGGTTAGAGCCTTCAATCAAGCAGTTGCCTGCACATTTTTTTTCTTCAGTCCCTCAATGAGTCTCTCCATCTGGAGAGTTCTGCTTTTTTAATCCCCTGTCTATGGGCCCCATGGACATCCCTTCTCCTTGGTCTTTGACCTAGCATTATGGCTTCAGCCTGGAATATACACAAGACAGTCCGATCTTTTACAAGTTTTTTCAACAAATCTTTACTGAACACCTACTCTGTGCTGCCTTCCCAGTTCTAGTAGTAGAAATAGGAAGGGGGAAAAAAGAGGCAGGCAAATAAGTCTTTCAAATCGTAATAAATACTAGGAAACAAGCAAGGGATAGAGATGGAGAATAGCAGTAAGTCCTTGAAATAGAATGGACAATGAAGGCCTCAATGGAGCAGTTGTTATTAAAACAAAGAGAAGGGTCAAGCCCTGTGAAGACAGTGATGAGAAAACATTCTAGGTGGAGGGAGAAAAGTAAAGCCCTTGAGGCAGGAAGAAATGGCATTTTCCAGGAACTGACAGAAAATTAGTGTGGATGGAGCACAGGGGTACAAGATATGTTTGGTGATAGGCAATCAGAGTTTAGATCAAGAAGGGCACATTAAAGAATCTTATTCTAAATAATGCTAAGGGTTTTTAAGCCAGGAGAGGAGGGCAACGATTTTATTTGTTAAGAAAAAGATTCCTTTTGCTGCTGAACTGAACAGGATTGCTGAATTAGGGGAGGGTGAAAATGGACAAAGTTAGATTATTTAGGATTTTGCTGTAATCCAAATGGGAGATAATAGTGGTGGGGACTCAGGTGGTTGTGATGGAGATAAAATGAAGAAGGTACATTCAAAACACACTTTGGTAGTAGGATTAACAGAGTTGTGATGGAAGGTTTGTAGGGGATTAGAGAATGGGAGGGGTTCTGGGCCACAGGTAGTTTTCTGACATGAGGACACTTAACAAGATGAGTTTGGCTGGTGAGGGAAGAAGGAGGGCAGGTTTTGACTAGGAAGAATCAAGTGGTCTGTTTGACCTTATGTTTGAAAAACCAAGAGTATATTTCTGTATTAGTTGGCAGGGCTGCCACAACAAAATACCACAGAGTGGTTGGCTTAAACAACAGAAATTAATTTTTCTCACAGTTCTGGAGGCTAGAAGTCAGACATCAAGGTGTTGGCAGGTTTGGTTTCTTCTGAGGCCTCTCTCTGTGACTTACAGATGGCTACCTTTTCCCTCTTTTCCCTGGGTGTTCACACGGTCATTCCTCCCTCTCTGTGTTCTCTCTGCCCTAGTCTCCTCCTCTTGTGGAGACACCAGGTGTTGTGGGTTAGAGACTGCTCATTTTACCCTAGTTACCTCTTTAAAGCCCTATCTCCGAATACAGTCATATTCTGAGGTATTGAAGGTTAGGACTTCAGCGAATGAATCTGAGGGGGACACAGTTCAGCCCATAAAGATTTTTTCTCCCTTTTTGAATTGCATTATAAAAAGCCCTTTTTCTGTTATTTTAGCGGGTACAGACCTAGTCCCAAAGTGAATGAGACAGGGGAAAGAACTCTCTTCTGCCATATAAATGAGAAAGCACAGAAGGAATTTTGCCCTTCTTCTTAATGGCTGCAAGCAAAACAATTTTATTAATAATATTATGTTATGATATATGCTACATAATCAACAACATAAATAATAATCTGGATATTTATTATAGAATTCTTCTCAACTTTCATTCTCACATTTATACTAATCTCCTTTCCTGCTCTAAATTTACATTCTGACTCCAATTTTCTTCTCAGTGTCCCAGTGTGAAACAGTAGTAATGATCATATTATGAATACCTGAAACATTTTTAAAATGCTCTCTTTTCATAACTCTCTATAATTTTTGTGTTTGCTTTGCATCCCCTAATTATAGAAATTCAGCTGGCATTCAAACAGGCATTAAGCCTGAAAAAATTCACATGTAATGTGGCCGTTGACCAGTATGTGGGGATGTGTTCATGCCTTTGAAATTACAGCGTGATCACTCCAGTTACTAAACAGAGAAAGAGCTCAAAATGCCTGTCTTTTGGGGGGGGGGGGAGTGCGGTAAGATTTTTTGTGGCAGTTAAGAATAAAAATTGTTTTAAAATACAAAGTCTTAACTATATGATAAACTATGCTTTAGAATTAATTTTATTCCACAGCAACTGTAAGATGAGAATTCTGCGAGTTCTAATTAATAATGAGCATCAGCAAAGAAAATAGTATGAAGTGTGGGACCTCTACTTATATCTTTTAAGTCTATGTTCTTCTTTAAAGAAGAAAATTAAGATAGCAATAAAGAGGAGGAATCTCAACTATTAGGGCTTAACAGTCAAACTTTTGGATAGCAAACTCAACTATTTTGTTACTACTGTTTTCAAAGGGTCTTATAAAGATATTTGAGGTTAGGAAGTTCTAATTTAGCTGTCAGAAATATGAAATCTGAAGTTTCCTTTATTTTGTTCCTTGTGCCCAGTCCCATACCAAAGTAAATTAGCAAAATTACCTACATCAAATCAAAGGGTGATACTGTATGCACATGTACACACAAAGACACATGTATCCACACACATACATATACACATATACATGGCATGCCTCACTGCCCTCAGATAGGATCAGGACTAAAACTAATTTTAACTACAGGTTTCAGTCAAATAAACAGTACTACTTCTTTGAATAGAAATTAACTGCAGCATGATTATCTTCATCTATTGAATCGTTTATTAATAACTTTCAGAGTAATAGTATAAAAGAAACAGACTTGCCATGTATCTTATTCAATCACCATTTTTATAAGGGAAATTGACAACACATTTCAGATTCTTAAGTAAGTATTAAAAATCCTATGAAAGCAGCACAGAAGCCACACATGTAAGGAGACAGGAAAGCTTTTTAAACTTCCTTCCCACTTCCCTCACCCCCCAGAATGCCTTATGTACTCTAGAACCAGCTGTTGGTTGCCTTCAGCATACACATAACTTTTATACTCACTGACTAAAAATTGTAAAAAAATGTGTACTGCTACTCATGCTTCTTTTGGAAAAATGAAATAAATTGCCATAATAGCTGGCATTTAGAAATAAACAAAACACAAACATTTTTATGGACAGATTTTCATTAGAGTTTGAAAATACATTTTATAGTCTCAGTGTCAGATCTGATAGCCTGAAAGAACAGTTGAGCAGTAGTGACAAGAAAAGACAGAGTGTTCCTAGAAGACAAATTATAGTTGCCACCTCCACATTGCCTAAATACAGTTTAACCATATTAAAATGACAGAAATGTCTGCCCAAGGAAAATGCCATGCAGTCCAAGCTGCTGTTTTACTTTTTTTAAAAAGGAGAAAAATTACTCTTTGTAAACATAGGGATATGAAGAGGTGAATTGAAGGTTTGTGCGCTGTTCACTTTCAACAACAAACTTCATCTGTTCAATCTTTAAAAGGAAGTATTACCCAGCAAGCTAACTTCCAAAGAACAGCTTTCACACTGCTCCCAGCTGCAAGCTCTGAGAGTGTCGACAATAAAATAGAAATCCCATGGAATGGTGAATGTTAGAATTGTTCTTAGTGTGGAAAACATTTTTTTTTAAGTACTACATCATCAGAGAATATAATTATACACTGAATTAATCTGTAGTAGGGGTGAAACACCTTATCACCCTTCTCTTAGCTACAAATAGACTGGATAAGATGGTTTCTTTTACTTAAAGTAAAACTCTTCTGTTTAAAATTAAATTTGTTCAGTATGGGAAATTCTCATTTTAAGAAATTTAGATAGATTCTATTTTAAAACATTAGTAATTATTGTTAATAATTTAAATAATTCAGTAAAATATAAAGAAGAAAATGACAGAAATACCACCACAGGAGATACACACTGATAACATTAACTGAACATCACTCTGATATTTTTCCATACTCTAAAGTATGTTATACAGACATAGAAATCAATGTAAGTTTATGCAGTGGATCTTGGAGAATTTTAAAGTTTTTACTCAACAAGGTGCTAAAGATCTAAGTATTGGGGAGCTTAGTTATGTTCATGTAGAAGACATGCCCAGACCATGAACTTACAGGGCCAGTTATCTACACATATAAAGAAAGAATGGATATGTTCAGTCTTATTCTGTTCAAGTTGAATAAAAATATTTTTTCCAGCATTATTGAGATATCATTGACATATAACAGTGTATAAGTTTAAGATGTACAATGTCATGATTTGATACACATATACATTGTGAAATGATTACCACATACATTAACATCTCCATCACCTCAAAAAATCCTATTAAGTTGAATGTATTCAGATGTGTCTTGTTACATTGATTGTCATCATCTGTGCTTTGACTGACTGCCTAGAATGGCTTCTCCAGGTTCTTCAACCCCTCTGGCTCCATAAAATAGCAAAATGCTCGGGGGGAAATATAAAGGAAAGCCTTGAGTTGCTTCCTAGCCTATTCATTTTGTCTATTGCACTTGTATGTTTATATCCTTCAAGTTACTAAGCAATTTGTTTGATTATGTCTGTAATACATATGATAACATAATTTCTTTGCTTTGTAGCTGTAATTATTTAAACCATTCCTCCCTCCTACCACTACCTAAGTTCCAACTATCATCAAATCCAGCTTGCACTTCTGCCACAGCCTGTGAACTACGTGTAGTCTTGGCTGTTTGGTTCATCCACACAGCCACTGGGGTGATCTTTTTAAAATGCAGTTTTGATCACATCTTCTTAAAATCTTTATTATCTAGGCACTCAGCATCCTACATAATCAAGTCTATCCTCCTCTGCAACCTTATCCTTGCCAGATTCTTTATTTTATAAGCTATGAAATATGCTCCTTCACACCTTCTTACATTTTCATGTTGTTCCTTCAACCTTGTGAAGTTACAATCTTTCAAGACTCAGCTCAGGCAGTACTTCCTTTATGAAGACTTGCCCTGTCTGTGACAGTTGGGAGACTCCCTCCTCTCTGGTGCCATCCTCTGTTGTAGAGCTTGCCACATTGCAACATAATCAATTGCCTGTCTTCTCCCTCACTAGACTGTTAGCTCAAGGTCAGCAACGTGGATATTTTCACCCCTGTAGCCCTAAGAATGAATGAATACAAATTGTTTAGTATTAGCAATTCTAGTTGGCAAAATTTTTATCTTTGAATAATAAAATATGAGAAATAAATTGTTAGAAAATGTTATTTATTGTAAAAAATTGTTCAAAACAATGTCTCTAGGGAAAAAAGACAAGAAGCTCTCAGTGGAAAAGACTGAATATGTATGTAATAAACATATATTAAGTATTTGTCAGTTGAGCAACAGTTCCTTGTTTAGGTTATAATTTTCTAAGGGAGGGACCTGTATTTTTTTTTATTCCCTCCAGTGCCTAGCAGAGTACTACATCCATAGAATAATCTCAAGTCCATTTTTACTGATTAACTGAATGAGTGAATCCATTCATTATATCAAAACAAAATCCCAGGAATTCATAAGCCCTATCTCTTTGAATCTCTATGTATATTGAAATATCTTGTGAACTTTCTGAGGGCAGGGGCTTCCCACATCTTAACAGAGAGTACAGAACACAGTGAAAGTTTAGAAAATCTTTTATCAAGGTTACATCAGTCAAATACACATCTGCTTTGGTCATCACTGTAACATAGTATCCACAGAGGAAAGCTAGTGAATATTTGGTAGATAAACATGATTTGAAATCTGGCTACTGGAAAGTACAACTAAAATCTAAAGTTTCCCGAATTTAGGAATAAATTCAGATTGAACGTAATTCTGAAAGATACTTTATTTTCACTATGAAATAGTTCAACCTCACAGAGGTAAGGATGGGTAGGAGAAGGGAGAGAAGCTATAAACAAATAAATGAGGTTCATAGGAGAAAATAGCTCCTCCGAGGGGAGCCACATGCTCTGACACCCATGGCAGCCCAGCCACATGAGGAAGCAGCCTAAAATTAGCAGGATGGGCAAGCCCAGGAAGGGAAAGCCACAGCAGCTTTCCCGGCACTCAACAAGTGAGGTGAAGGGCCAGGAGCCCCGGTGGAACCCTCCTGTGGAGAAACACTGCAGTTTGTGCCAGGTAAGGCCCTCCCTAGTAACTCACCTTGGGAGATTTCTTAAGGGGATATCCAGACAATGGAAAGATTTAATATTGCCCAGGAAAGAGGTGCCTCTAGGAATCTAAGGATTAAGAGAGCAATAAAAGTATTCTTGTATCCAACCTCACCCAGATATTCATATGAACCACTGCTTTTCACCTTGTTGAACTAGGGCTCTCTGCGGTGTGTAGGTGTTGTTTCTTTTCCCCCCAAGTGTTGGAGTAAAGGGAGGAGGCTGTCCTAGAAAATTTGTAAAACCATGTGGAATAGGAATGAGGAAAGGGTACCTCCAAGTGAAATAAAAAATAAATGAGATTCTGCAGAGCCAAAAAGGAAAGATTAGAGATAACACAAATAGGACTCGGTGGGCAACAGTGGGCTTTTTTCATGAGTGAAGTACAGAGTGGTTGAGCTGGTTGAGGACAGACAACAGAATCTTGGAGGGGGCCAGGATTTTCTCAGTATGTTACTGTTTCATAAAGAACTAGATCAGTGATCTATTTTATGATGCACATGAGTTATCCCCAGTTGGGGTATTTATCTATCACTCACCATGATTTCTATAAGTTTCTATCTTCTATGCTAGAATTCATTTTTATATGATTTTTTTAAGTTATAACTCATTAATGACAAAACACCCCTGTGAGGGTGTCTCACAGGATCAATCTGAAGGGATTGTGCAATGAGACAGCAGAAATTCAGAACTTTTTAAAAATTACAGCTTTATTGAGATACAATTCAAACACCACACAATTCAACCAACTATTAAAAATATACAATTCAGTGGTTTTGCAGCTTTTGCCACAATCAATTTTAGAACATTTCATCCCCCTCCTCCCCCAAATTTCCAAATCCAGTAGCAGTCACTCCTCTTTCCCTCCAACAATCCCCTCACTTACAACCCTAGGCAACTACAAATCTACTATCTGTTTCTACAGATTTGCCTATTCTGGACATTTCATATAAATGGAATGATATACTATGTGATCTTTTGCGAATTTTTTTTTGCAGGGGGTGGGGGATGCTTAATGTGTAGCAAGGGAGAAGAGAACCTCTTCTGTTGGGAGTACTAACTGATGATTCGTCCTAAAGGGAAACTGTCATTGCGTCTAGTTTCCATTCTGAGTGAGCATTTATAACTTATTATTCTAAGATCATTCAATTACAGTGACACTTCAGTGCTACATATAATTATATGATTAATAAATGCTTTTCAGTAACAACAATTTTTACTTAATGATAATCTTGGATATGGCCTGATGGAATGAAGTGCACTCATTTAGGGTAATATTAGAGAACTTATATAGTACATATCCTAAGGATTTAGAAAATAATTAATGAAGTAAGATGTAGCGTATCTAGAATAGTGCCTGGCAGGTATTAGATTTTTAGTAAATAGCTGTATTTTCCCCCAATGTTAAACATTTACTCCCAGTGTTCAACATTTACTCATATTATAAAACAGAGTAGATCTGAAGAAAATCTTAACCTAGCAGAGTGCTTTGAACATACTAGTTACTCAATAAATGCATTTCAAAACAGGAAAGAGATATAGTCATGGATGTGTGCGTTTTACAGCTGTGATATTATTTTATAAAGGCTATGGAAAATAGTTTCATATGCTGGACAAGGAGGCACCAATTATAATTTCAAGTTGGAGGAAAGAGAGTTTGAGCTGATATCAACCACAATCTTGGATAACTGACTTTCTCTGATCTTCAATTTATCTACAACTCCAAGAAAAGAATGATAGGCTGGATCATAGCTAAAATGTCATCCCTATTGTTCATATTGTTGAAATATCATATGGCAAGGTCTCCAAGATACACCTGCCTTGTATTTATTTCATGCTAAAGGTTCGCACATTGAATTACAGGATTGCTTCTTAGGGAAGTCCATTTGGCTTACTGTCATAAAACTTGCAGCTTGTAATTACCTTGATGAAATCACCAGTTTTCATCGTCTGGGCCTCAGCTATCCAAGCTCAGAAACCCAATTTGTTTTTCAAAAATTCTTACAATGATGCAATTCTTTAGCAACGTATTTTACATTAACCAAATTTCTGAAAGAGTAATGGGCATCCACAGTTCCAATTTGTTAATTTACAATGAGAAAGATGTTAGTGCAAACCAAATGTCATAATCTCCTATAAATTTTTTTTCTATAAAGAAGTCTATTTAAAAAAAAACTCAATGGAAATCAGAATGCTACTGCATGAGCATGAATTGGAACATGGTAAATAATAAGTCATGGCATCTGACAATGTTGGCCTAGGGCTGCCAGCACCATGATCAGGAGCAGATAGGGCCCTCTTGGGTCAACACTGCTGATTCTTTCTCCTCTGATTTCCCTTTCCTACTTGTCATTCTGATTACCTCTTCAGGTATAGCTATAGATGTCAATATAGATACAGACACACATATGTATATTTATATACACGCATGTATTTGATAAATAGGTAGGTAGGTGGATAAATTGATGATAGCTAGATACCATCAGTTAGGCTACAGCCAAATTTTGCTCCCTTTTTTTCTACTGGTGTCCTTGAAGCTTTTTTTTTTCCTGCTATGGGGGCAACTTTTATTATTCTTTCTCTTTATAAATATAATACACACTTATTATAAGTTTTTTAAAAGTACAACTAAGAACATATATGAAAGAAAAATCTCCCAGAGTTCCACAACCTAGTTATAACCATTTAACAATTTGGAATATTGTACTCCAGAATTTTAAAAACTAAAAAAGGGTCATATTATAAACACTGTTTTGAAGACTGTTTAAAAAAAATCTTTCCATGTTTAAAAAAAGTATGTTTCTAATTTTTTGCTATTACAAAATTCTTTACAAACATCCTTATAAATACACCGGAATGATGGTTGTCCTTCTCTTAAGGTGCCTAAATTTATACACGTTAGTCACTGTATGTTGACTTTCCATTTCAATTTTCAGTGTGTTAGAGGTGCTCTGCTGATGCCTTCGTGTTTACTATAGTATGAAATTCTTTCCTATTAATATGTCATTTTTCAAGGTTTTTTGTTTTATATATCACATTTAGATTTTTAAATACTTTATATATATTTTTTACTCATTGTAATCTCCTAAAGTAAACAAAACAAACATTTTCCACACTTTTCAGTAACTGAAAAAATGAGCTGAAGCATATAGAATGATTTGCTCAAGATCATCCAGCTAGTGAGAGAGAGAGCTGCAATTAGAACCTGCTTTTTTTCCCTTAAATCAGTGATTTCCAACTAGTGAGCAAGACCCTGGTGGGCCATGAAGCAATTGTAAAGTATCCAGGTGTACATCAAGCCTTGTCTGAAAACAGAATAAACATCTTATTATTGGATAGTGTTATATTAATAAAACATAAATTTGTTGGAAGTAAGTGTCAAATTTATGGTTGCTTTTTTTCATTATGTATTTTATAAATCAATTGATAAAAAATTATATTTATAATCACTTGGGAGATCCACAACATTTTTTAATGTGGAAAGGTATACTTGTACTTGAAAAAGCAGGAACCTGTTTTCGGCCTTGCTGAGGTTCACTGTATTTGCTCTCAAGTATTATAAAAATGGCTTTAAACTCTTAACGAAGACATGCTATAAAAATAGAGCCAGCAGTATTTTATCACAAATAAAATTCCACTTGTGATATGTAAATTATGCTGTCCTGAAATAATCTTCCAGGTCATGCTCTTTAGAACTTTCAAAGAAAAGGAAAAAAAAAATAGGTGGTTGTAACTGTGCAAAGATGTAAGATGTGACAGGATGTAAGACATGAAAGGCAGTACACGCGAATAACTCGTGCCATAGTTTGCAGAAGTATCCTAGGCACCGGCAGAGCAGGAGAGCCAATTATAAATTACACTGCAGACTGGGGGCCCCTGTCTTCCATCTGAAGTACTAACCACTTCACAACTCTACAGACTGAGAGTACCTAGGACCCTGTGGACCCTCAAGGCAGAAACCTTACCGAATCTTACATCAAAGACTAATGAGAAATGAACAATGTAAGGAATTTTCCCCTAAGATATCTTTAAAAACAGAAAACATGTTTAGATGTTCATAATAGGTTACTTGAAACTATAAGTAGTCAAGTTCATACAGACATAAAGTAGAATGGCGGTTGCCAGGGACTGGAGGTAAAGAGGAATGGGGAGTTACTGCTTAATCAGTACAAAGTTTGAGTTTTGCAAAATGAAAGAATTTCTGGAGATGGAAAGTGGTGTTGGTTGTACAACATGAATGAACTTACTGCTACAGAACTAAACACATATCACAATTTAAAACAATTTTTTAAAAAAGAAGAGGTTATTTGGAAACAAAGTTTTACTAGGACCTTTTCCCACAATATCAAAAGAGAACAGAATTATGCTAAGACATTTCCTTTTTTGGTAAGAATTTAATCCAGACATGAGTGAAAATTATTGTATACAAATCAACTGATATTTCTAATAATTCCTAAGTCAATTTAGCCTATGCATGTGGACTGAATTCACCAAACTTGAAGATAAGTACAATAAATAGTGATCTATGCTAATAAAAATCTAAATATTCAGATTTTTTTCAGTATTGAGTTGCTGTGTAACTCCAACTAGCTAATTATTCTTTCTACATGTCAGTTTCTTCATATATAAAACATAAGCATTAATGCAGATCTTCTAAAAGGACTCTGATGAGAAATAGCTAGTAAAAACAAAAAAATATTTTTCAAATATGGTTTTAGTAATAAGAGCATTTAAATAATAGGATGTAAAACATCACTGTTCTTTGTATCTGATATCTGCCCCAGTTCATCATCATTATTATTAGCAGCATTCATTTAGTAGAACTAAATCTCGTGGTGTTTACATACATTCAACATTAGTTTATTAGACAATTCAGGATCATAGAAAGACTAAGATATCCCTCACTTCCCTAGATTTCTCCTCTCTAAATCACTTAACCTTAACAATAGCTCTGTTAACCTAAATTTTATACCAATCTTATGTTGACATCCTTCTTTAGATCAGATGAGAAATAAGATATTGTCCAGTACTTTCCATTATTATTTTCTTGTCATAAAGCACATACCACAGAGTGGATATACTGCTCTGTTATTTGTCACCACTCTACTTATTTGGCTAATGTAGGCTTGTTTGATACCTGGGTTGTCTGATCAGATTATAATTTAAATCCTTTAGCTATGTTTAGCCCCTTGGCAGTGGGTGAGTTAAGAATTTAGAATTCAGAAGCAGATGGTTCAGGAGCATGGTAACTAGATATGAAGCATTTTACCTCTATGTCATTGGTTTGAATCTGAACTTGGTTGATCACTACTGGTGTTCTATACAAGATGTAAGTGATCTGATTTGAATCTCTAATGAACAGCACCCCATGTTAAAAAAAAAAAAAACCCTCATCACTCTTGGCACTAATTGGCATTCTTGTTGTCAGCATCAGGATAGACGCCAAGGACTGAATCATTCTGGAAACCTGAACTGCTGCTGTGTCTGAGTCATCAGTCTACGTGGCCCATTCAGCCTTTGGCCTTTCCTTAGAGTTTATAGTTCAGCACAATTGTGTATTCTTCACTCTCTATGACTTCACAAAGCCAGATTAAAAGATGTTCACTTAAAATATAGCTTTTTATGATAATAATGGTAATAATGGTGATTATCATTTATTCATCACTTGCTAGGAGTCAGGTTTTGTTCTAAGAGTATTTACTTACTTAATTCTCACAGCAAATCCTATGAGGTAGGTACAATTATTTTCCCCATTTTTCAGAAATGAGGAAACTGAGGTGCTAGAAGATTAAGTAAGTTGCCTAAGGCTTCTCAAATAATAAGTGGTGGAGGTGGAATCCAGTTCTAAATACAATTATTCACTGACTAATTATAGCATTTGACTTCTTTTACCATCTTACTACTGATAATATTTTAAACATTCAATGTTCAAATCAAACAGGGCATATATCAATGTCTCAACATTAAAACTGCTCATCTTCCTGTACTAATTATTACTATTATTATTTGTTTCTGAAAAGAGGTGATGGATCTTTCCTAAGTTTGATTCATGTGCATCCTTATTCTGATTTTAAGGTACTTAAAGATCTTAATTTTACAATGGCATTTATGCTTATCTATTTGTCGTTTAAGCTAAATGCCACCTGGACTTGGAAACATTCTCTGATCTTAACATTTCTAAATTAGTAGAGAAGAGAAAATTAAATTAAATAAAACCCTGGCTATGACTCCATCCCAATATAAGCATAGTGAATGATGACCAAATAGCCAATCCAGCTGCCTCTTTTTGTTAACATAGTAATTGGATTCCTTCCATCTACTATTCATGCAAAATTAGAAAGCAGATAAGAATTTTTTTTGAAAATCTGAGTATTTTATGAGATTTCCCATAGTACCTAGGACGTTTTTAGTACACTGAGATAAATGACCTTTAAAGTAAAGTCCATGAGCAATTAGATCACTTTAATGAATAAAACAAATTAATCTGGTTCTCACAAATAATTTTCTTAAGACTTAATAAAATATTTTTTGACATAACTACCAACTAGAAGTACAGAACTAGAAAACAATTTTTATGTTTCTTTTAGTTGCCATCTATACCTAGTTATTCAAAGCATGTTCTAAGTCTCACTTAGCACATATTTATTGTCTCAGTTTTGCTAATAAAGTTTGGGGCATTCCCTCCAAAAAGCTCTTATTAAACAAAATTAATAACATAAACTTGGCAATTTGGGTTTTCTGCTGATTTACATTTACATTTCATGGCCATTCTAGTGCTTAATTTTGCTATGTACAAAATAATCATAATAAAAACCAACCTCAAGGGCAGGGATGTTATTTTCTGTTGTTGTTATTAGAGTAATAACCAATACATGATTGTAAATAATCTCTCATGCCTAATTTCAGTATGTCTAGTAATTTGCAGATAGAGTTGCACTGAGAGAATTATTATTTATGGTTGCTTCAATTCCTTTAAGTTGTTTCTTTGGCCAGTCAGAGAAAGTAAATTATCCAGATTACCAAGGACTTGGAAGGATTTTGGAGAAAGTCACTGAATCAATGTAATCATAATATCACTGGAGGTCTCCTTCTTGTAACTCTACATCTTCTGAGTTTTTTTTTCCCAAAGTGATTCCTAACTGCCTTGCTAACAAGTGTGGGTTCCTCTGAAAGGAGGTGCGATGTGCTTGGGCTTTGGTGTCATGTAGACTTGGATGTGATTTATAGCTTTGAGTGGCCTTGTGCAAATTTTTTCTCTGATCTTCAGTTTCCTCCTCTATAAATAGAGGATAATGATATAGTATACCTTGGACAATCTCAAGGTGTACTTCCTGAGACTTTTTCAGATCCCTAAATTTATGAAAACCACAGTAGCATATAATTTTTTCAGTCTCATCCTCCATAAAATGAGGATAACAATTCAAACTTCCTAGGTTGTTGTATTAAATTATGTATTAAATATGAACAATAAAGCTTGGTTGATGTGGACATTGAGGTAGGCTCACTCAGAGAGCTGAGTCATTCAATCTGGTTTATCTGCATTTCAATAGGTCCAATTTTTGGAGTCAGTCTCAGTTGAGATTATGATCTAAATTAGAGAATATATGTGTGTACTCTTCACTTCTGGGAAAACAGACAGCTCAGTCTGTGATTTGAGCTGGAATCTCAAAAAGTGGACAGAACTACCCCTCAGCTATGCGTAGTAGGGTCTTAAAGCCCAAAACTCAAGAGAAGCAGTCTATAGAAGCAAAAAAGAATCTGATTCCAGGGGTTGGAAAGAAAGTAAAGACCTGATATAAAACAAAGATATTTCTAAGTTGGGCAAGAAAGTAGTGGTAAGCCAGTTCAGGAGGATGCAAAAGCATGGATGTGCCTCTTACAGAGTGCCTACAGAAGAACTCTTGGGCATGGTGGGTGCTATAAAAAGCCCCATTCCTTTCCCAAAGGCAAAGGTCCCCCATACCAATTATCTCAGTAATTTTGAGCATCCACTGAGCCAAAGTACATATAGCTCCTTACTCAACTGGTGCACAATGAGCATCCAAACATTTTTAGCTCCTTTTCTCATTTGAAGTGATTCTTAATAGTATTTGTGTTAAACTAATATTACAATTGTTAATGACAATCAATTCAGTTAATGTTGCAGAGAGTTTCGGCCATTTGATCTTTCCTGGCACATAATAAGCGTTCAGTAAACATTTGTTGAATTGAGTGAATAACTTAGGACAACTCAACAATTAATATACTACTTTTATGGCATGGACAAATATTTATTAAGTGACTCTTTTGTGCCATGCCTTGAGATGAAAACTATGTGTGGCCTACAGAGAGAATTTTTTTTAATGGCTCCAATTCTCAAGGATTTGATCTAGTTAAACAGATAAAGCATAAATACATAAATGAAAAATCAGTTTAATTAGCAATATAAGGCATGTAGCAACCACTAGTTGTTTAATTACATAATAATTGGAAGAAACAATGAACAAAGGCAGGAAGGAAAGATAAGGCAAGGGAATATTGCTGGAACTTTTTGGAGACAAGGATTTGTTTAGAAGAGTGGCAGATAAGACCAGAAAGGTTGTTTATATTTTATAGGATCAAGATGAGCACATTCCTGATTATAACAAGACCTTTCTTATCCCTGGTTGAAATTTACACAATATTGTCAGGCCAGTGGACTGTCTACAAACAGATTTAACCCCAGCTCAGTTTACACCATGGTAAATTTTTGTGTTTAACTCCTCTCTGACATTGTATGTTTGCTTATCCCTTTTACTGACTTTATCACCCACATTTTTAATTAAAGGTTATTGTTAGGCTAGAGGATGAAAGGAGAGGATCTTTAAGATATTAACAGGAGACTTTTCTAGACTAAGTTTTAACTAATCCGTTGTCAATTTAGAATGAAGAGCAATTGGGTGATGAGCAGAATGAATGAGAAGGCAAAATAAAAAAGGTTTTCCAGGTCTTCTGACATTAAAGTATGCTGCCTTTATTTGATAGGAAGTTTATCAAATAAACTTTCATGTAGTAAGACAACTCAGAAATGTGTATCGGCCCTTGCTATTTCAGTCAACTAATTTTATTGAGTCTTCTTTGTGAAAATAGCCCGAGACTTAGTCATAGGCTATTTTTTTGTTCTCTTCTTGCTTCTATTAAATAAACACCAAGCCCCTAAAATCAAAGTAGTAACTTTTATAACCCTTTGTCTATCAATACATATGAAAATAATGGTGAGTTTCCTCCTTTTGCTGGTTTCTGACTTTTTAACTAATCTGTAATAATTACTCTTCATGAGAAGACAGTGGGGATGAATGAAAAGAAAATATGTTTTAAAATAAGAGGCCTAAGTTTGAATTCACCCAGCTGTGCAGCTCAGTGGCTGGGTAACTTTGGGAAAGCTAACCTTCTTTAAGCCTTAGTTTCCTCCTTGTAACAATGCAAATAACAATACCTTGCAGGGTTGCTGTGAGTCCTGGAGTATACCTGGAAGAAATGTCATTTCCTGTCTCCTTTCCTTGACATCATTAATGTTACGGTAACAATTTGGGTCTTGTGTAAGAACACGGAACTTTGTTTTCAGCTTTCCGTGATATCCATGGTGCCCAAAAATAGAATCTGAGTGGAATCACCCAGAGCCTGGCACACAGGCATTTAAGATATTCAGGGCTACCGTTATGAAGAGAGAATATTTCAACTGTTATTTTCCTACCCTTAACTTGCAAAAAATTTATTGACCCATGTTGAGGTGCTGAGACATAACACAGGGGATTTAAATTTACTTTTAAAAAAAACCAAAATGACTATCATAAATAGAACAAAAAAATAGGTCTGTCAAAGCGTTCAGAGTGTCCTCCAATGCCCTATCTTTTCAGCATTAATGCCTAGTGTTTTGGTCTACGTATCAATTCATGCTCTCAGGTAAAATACTGCAGATAGAGTATATCTAAAAGCATTTGCTTTTTTCCTTCTATAGTTTCTCTTTTTGTTTGTTTGTTTAGTCATACAAAAGAATTTCAGGGTTGGTTTTGGTCAGAAAAATTATAAACTTAAAATTCTACATAGTATTTCTTTAAATACTTACTAAAAGAGAGTTAGTTTTATGTTCATTTTACCCTTAATTTTTTTTAACAAATACCTTAGAAATGTGAATATTTAAATATTTGCAGTGGTTATGAGCACAGACTTCAGGTTAGCTGTAGGTTTAATCCTGGTTCTGGTTCAGTCATTTATCCATTGTGTGACCCTGGGGAAGTTTTTAATCTCTTTCTAAGCCCCAGGTTCTCATCTGTAAAGTTAAAATTATAACATTACCTACTTTACAGATTGTTGGAAGAATATTTAAAATAAAGTACAATGTCCATAAAGAGCTTCGTATCACACCTAGCACATAGGTAAGAATGTTAACTCCTTTTTTTTTCTTTTTTTTCTTTTTACTTTTTTTGGCAGTGGGGAGGTAATTAGGTCTATCTATCTATTTATTTTATTTTAGAGGAGGTACTGGGGATTGAACCCAGTACCTTGTACATGCTAAGCATGTGCTCTACCACTTGAGCTATACTCTGCCCACTGTTAACCTATTTCTACTAGGATGATATATTTATATGTGTGTTAATATAATTACTTTACTAATGTGGTGAGCAATGAGAATCAACCTCATGATTACACACCTGATACTAATTATTTTGGATTTCTTCAGTAACTTGATGTTAATCGTAGATGCTCTTTAAGAAAAAAACCCTGGTGGATACAGTAGTAGAGTGCATCCTTAGTTCCCAGGTTCAATTCCCAGTACCTCCATTAAAGAAAAGAAAGAAAAAATAATTTAAAAAAAAAAAACCAAATTTTTAAAAAAGAGTGGGGAAAAAAAAACCCTAGGAATGGATTTTTCTTCTTGGAAATAATACTTCGGAAAAAGTGTAAACTCTGATATGTCCTTCACATCAAAAACACAAGTAAAGAAAGCCTGACTGTACTGTGTTTTCATGGAAATCACATAGTAAAGCTTTAATCTAATTATCCGCAAACTGGGGGAGCGTACATTATGTTTTATAATAACTGATTGCTCTTCTATATTTACTTTAATAAATGTATTGACCATACTCTCAGTTTTCTATCAAACATGTTTACACAAATCACATGCATCCTGTGCGTGGATATTTTGTGCATTTTTTATGATTTATTCTTTAAAATGTCATCATTATTATCCTTTTCATCTAAGGAAAAATCAAGAAAGTCTATTTACTTAGTCATCTTAGTCATTATCCACCCTCACCATCTACCCAGGCTGAGAACATCGTGCAGACTGAGTTATTAAAGTTGATCCAAAAGAGCAATCTGTTCTAAATGACTGTCCCTGGATCTGCCACAGAACCCTGTAAATACCCTTCATTACTCTGGCGGGGCAGTATCACATTTCCTGCATGCTACTTTTGTGGCTGACACAAGTTAGGCAGTGAGATTCGGGCTTTGGATGATCCTGGTTGATTGATAGAGGAATGGTGCTTCTCCTGGGACAGGTAATTACAAATTTACTTTTCAGGATAATAGGTATTCTGTTTATATTTTTAAAAATGATTTTAGTTTTTAAAACTAAATAGATTTTGAACTTACAGCTTTTTATTTATTTTTTTTAATTTTAAGCAAGTGTTTTCACTACCATTGAGATTAAAAAGAAATTTCGTAAGGATTTAATTGTAGTTCTCAATTACACTGTATCAGACCCTCTATAATCCACCACTTGTATTGTTTTGGATGGTCAAGGACTTGTCTCTGGTATGAGTATTTTTCTCATTAGCAAAGGTTAGAAAATACATACATGTCTCTGTTCCTTAAAAATAAGACATAGAGGGGTGGTTGTTTTTTCATGTGATACTTGAGGGGATTACCTCAATATACATCTATGAAATTGAAGCAAAACTTTGGTGTATGTGAGAAGTTTCTTTTATAGAATAAAAATCTACAGCAACATGGAAAAACAGCAAAGACAAAAATTTTATATGAATCTACTAGCACAGACATTCTCGCATGCTTATCCTTCAAGTGAAGACTTCTTCTGCTACAGATCTTCCAGATTCCTTGGCATTCCTGTGGATCACTCCAATGTGAGTAAATTGTTTCTATAGCTGAGTGACTGAATTAAGAAAACAGCTGAAGGCAAGCACAGGATCATGTTCAAACCACAATAAACACGTGCTGGATGGGCCACTCAACTTTATGGGGAAGGCTTACGACATGTTAACCTTGTGTTTACTTGTTACTTATGAAATTTGTTTTTAACTATGTTGGATGTATTTTTTAAGTTTTAAAAATTATTCTTTGTACCCATAAACCCTGGTAAAACCTAAAGTAGTAAATTTGTGGTATCATGTTTATACAATTACTATGATGATATGCAGAGTAGGGAATTACTTGGGAACAGAAACTAATTTTTAAAAACTGTAATCTAGAATACAACTTTGATGTATTGTAAGCAAGGTGTCCACAGTAAATGAATATTATTTATTTAAAATATTTATATCGAACTTCTTTTCAAAGAGCTCAAAAATTTTTGTACACTTTCTGCATTTGAAAATGTTACAGTAAAATGAGAAGAGAAAGATTATTGCTATTCAGAAATTCTCTGGCTCTTTCTTCTGTAACTTTTTTTCTTTTCATTTTAAACTTATTTTAGTTCTTCCTCTTGATTCCTAATTCCACTGCCCAACCAACTCTATTTTATCTTTCAGTATGGGTCTCCTCCCACCTCAGAGTTCTATACCTGGGTGAAAGGTAGGATACCAAGCTTATCATGGAACAGTTTGCAGGAAAGTAGAAACATGTTCACTTACAGTGTGTGTAAGCATTTCCCTTTGGAAAATCAAATTGTAGCACATCTATCTGCTGCCTGAAATAGACCTTCCACTTTCCCCTGCCCCTACTAAAGACGTAGCAGTATTTATATTGATTACGCCTCAAGATCTGAGTGGGAGAGTTGGGGGAGATCCCCTCTTTACATAAGGAAAAATCATTGGAGCATCTACATAAATAGAAAATGCAGAAACACAAGCAATCTTGAGGTTAGTTTCAGCCTAGGATTAGGTAAGAGAGTAAACAAACCTGTACACTGAAGATTCAGATTATTGCAGTAACGAAAATAATCTAGCCACATAATGCAGTTCTTTTTGTATTCTTTTCCTTCCTCAGTAATAGTTCTTTTGACATGGATTACCTAAAAGTTTTCCTTAATATTCTTTTTTATTTTTGTCAGGTAAATTCAAAGCTCCATAACAAAAGGTGCAATAAAGCTTCTGATGTGATCATAATAAACAAAGAAATTTTATACTATTAAATATACTATAGGGAGTCTCAAGGTAACTGAAAAGGGTTAAAAGGTCTCTTAGTAAATGAATGATGTCAGGAATTTTGGTATATTTTGTGCACTGCTTTATAACCTTTACCTGATACACAGTAGGCATCAGGTAAATATTTGCTGAATGAATGAATGGGAGGAAATCCTACAAACAGTTGTGTGATTTAATTAAGAAAAGCTAGGTTTAAACCAAGGTATTTTATGCTATCCAAATCCAAAAATATCCTTTAAAAAAAAATCAATGGCATTTACCTGAATTTTCAAAACCCAGGCTTCCACAAAGATTGGAATAGGGTTAACTTTTTTTTCCAAATTCATATTCTGAAAATGCGTGAAATTAATATCAAAGAGCTTATACTTTGACAAAGCAGGTTTTTGAGCAGATGTTGGTTTGGCTGAGGATTCATTTTAATTATTTGGTAATGCTTATGAAGGAAGAAACTGGCATTTACTCTTTCAAAATAACATACAAAAAAAGTTATTCCAGTACTTAGACATGAATAGGAGCTGTAATATGTTATATTATATGGTAATTTTGACTTTTAAACAGTATCTGATTAGTTTTTTCTGAAAAAGTTTGTTCAAACTAATTTGTTACTGGGTTTATTCTCAGGCTGATGGTTTTTCCTCTCCATTTTTTCTATAATCTCTAATTATCAATTTTTGATGTTAGTTGTCTTCTCTGTTTTTGCTTAGCCTTTGGATAAACAGTTCTAAAACTCTCCACTTTAAAATGCTAGACCTCAGCTTCATACTGTCCTTTCATAGCCAAATTTCATAAAATGTATCAGTGATTAAATAAGAGTAAATCTCTCATTAATTAAAATTAATTCCCCTAAAAAGGAAAATTTTTGATATATTTCAGAAATAATCCCATTTTCTTCAACAGATGGAATGTGCTGCAATGAATTTAGTTTTAATTACAAATCAGTAAACAACTTGGGTCTCTAGCTGTAATTGAAATTCTACAGGTAGAAAACTGATTGACCCCCACCGCCCATAGGTGCTGTCCTGCTGTGGAATCCCTTTGCTCAGTTTTCTCCTGTCCAATCAGGTGGAATGTTTCACAGGCACATGGTTTATACAGCTCAAAATAACTTGGGACCTGTGAGCTGACAAATGCTCTGGCTCTGGTGGTGACAGGTTGTCCAGCTTCTTACAGCCATCTTCACTGAAACTAAGGTTAACTCCTCACTCTCTATGGACGGCTACTCTCTATTTCCAAGGGCGTGAAGAATTTTCCTTTTCTCCTGTGCTTTCATCTAAAAGTTCTCCTTGGATAATTATCATCACAGTGGAGCGCCTGGTTTGGACATCCTCATCTGGGTCAACTAAAAAAAGAAAGGTAATATCCAGATTTAAGTTCTCAAGTGTGTTTTGATAACAAGTCACTGACAACGGGAAAAGAGATATTTCAGAGACCTAATTACTGTTGTTTAGAATGAAATCTAGGATAACTTTCTAATTAAGTATGATGGGACACAAAATTATGTGGAAAATAAACTTTTTTTACATGGAAAGACTTTGGAGGGGATTGATAAGACTCACAGAGATCACAGCCTACTTGGGTTCTAAGGGAAAATATCTCAACAGAGGAAGTTGCGACATGATGCATGTATCATTGGCATTTTCCACACATTCATTTATTAAAATATTTGTATAGAGAATATGTGTGCAATGCCTGTTTCCTTTTTAAAGGAAATAAAATCTAAAATAATATGACTGCATAGTTAAAGACTTTCATTTAAATTTTTTTTTATCATGTAAAAGGATATGCTTGCTATATTTAGTGTTGGTAGATCTGCTCCCTGGATTAATGTACACAACAGCTGCAGAAAGTCTTGCTCAAAGGACATTGCTCTTTCTTTCTCCTTTCTCTCTCTCTCTCTCTCTCTCTCTCTCTCCCTCCCTCTCTCCCTATCTCTCTCTTTCTCCCTTTTCAGCTGCATCAGAAAGACTTGACAGTCAGTGGCAAGTGTTTGGCTTGGTACACTGCACTATTAGCAGTAATTAGATGCACTAGTTGTATTATATTTTAATAACCATATAAGCAAAGAAAAAGAGAATATGGGTTAATCTGTATTACCATTCCTAAAAAGTGAAATTACAGCAATGGTGCTAAAAAATTTCAGTATCTTACCAACATTTTTTTTTACTCAGACTTGTTAAAGATATCAACATCAATCAGTTTGAAGGAAACAAAACAGCTAACCAGTTTTCTTTCTCAAAAAACTATGATTCAATTGCTTTCACGTTGGTAATGATGAAACAAATTCTATAAACTCTAAGTTAAAAATTTGTCATAACTTTTTAGTCTCTCCTTAATAATAATTCTCAGCTTTACATAAAGTCCATATAACCCTTTTCTAGGAAATTGAGGATGTCTATACTTACAACTATAATAAACATTTTTTAACAAAAATTAAAATATGCTGTCTGATACATGATTTGACAATAGGCAGAATATTTAAAATCAAGGCCATCTCATGAAATCTGAAATATATGCACACTATATTTACTTTGTCAGGAGACAAAATTATAAACATTACAGAATCTTATAATAATGGACTATGAAACAAACAGTTGGACTCTATCCAAATTCTGGAAGTTTGTCTCTATTCCCACTTATAGAATATGGCTAATGCTACTGGAACTCTTAATAATGTGTTAAAGCTCCAGCGCGCCACATACCTACAATTTAGAATACAGACTCTCTTACAGACGCTAACACATCTGTTGTGTTAGTGTAACACAGTTTCTATCACCATGTGCTTACAAAGGCACATATTCAGTAGAACGGACTCACATCACAATTCATGGACACGAGAACTTCAATGAGTATTTAATCTCAACTGTGTTTTGGAATTCACAGAGATGATTTTTCAAATGTACTTAAGAAGAAATGAGGCAGTAGGTAAACCAGGTTTCATTGTGAAAGATCTTTAATGAACTAAACTTAGCACATGAAAAGGTGACAGCTAAATTTTTAACAGTTAATATCCATATGTAAAAGAAGTGATGAACTCAGCTCATTAACTTGACAATATAAGATGAATGATACTGCTAACCCCAGACTTAGTTTCCTTCACTGACATTGAGATTTGACAAAGGCATTGCTTGTCGCATGGTGTTAATTGCCCATAACAAGACCAAAAAAATGAAAGGATTTCCTTAACTTTTTCCTTTTCCTGGGAAATAAAGAAAGCTCAAACACCATAGAGGTATTTTCTTAAATTTTTTTATGGTGCTTTATAGCTGACAAAGAGCTTTTAAAACTACTACAGAATTGTGCTTTTGCTTAAAGGGAACAATTCAAGTACAGACATAATGCCGTGTTTAGAAATTTAAAAACATTTTCAGCAGTTAGATTTTTGGTGGCACAAGAGTTGTGACTATTTACCTGCAGTCACTGAAGAGTTCTTAGAGCCCATGTATAACTAGAGTCACCTTGACAAGCTCTGTACAGACTGTGTGCTACACAGACCTCCACTTGGAGTCACAGTGCACTCCACAGTCTGGGAGGGGCCGAGCAGAACCTTCCCACCAAGGGCTTGAACTAGAACTAGATCTTGGGATCACAAGCCTATATGGCGTACTTGCTCTTCTCCCAGTCTAGTGAAAGCATTATGTCAATTTAATTAGGAAAGTTATCTTTTTAAGGTTCTTAACACCTAAAGAAAACTGATACAAATATTAAGAGGCTGAAGAAGGATGGAAATGTTTAAATCTTCTTCATATTTAAAATGAGACTTTGAGTTAATGGAGATTGACAAAGTTTTCTCATTTGGGACTTTCTGTATAAAAGTTAAGTTCATCATGAATGGTGGTGAATTGAGAGTGAAAGAAAACTTCATTTTTGTGACAGCCACGAAACCCTTTTTTTGGTCCTGGATTCCTGAAGCCTCCTTATTTGGCTTGCATTAGCCTTTCTATGGGTCACAGAATTTACTCCCACTTTTTTTTTTTTTTTTTTTTTTGCTACATTTCAGATTAAATACCACCTTTTGGGCTCTGATTTCAGTATCCTTTACACAAGTGCTTCCCTGCATGTTTATCCTCTTCTGTATACAAAACGTACATAGTACGTATGTTTCATAGTAGCCAATCTCTTTCTCCCATTCAAACTAAATCTTAACTTTCTTTCCTACCTTCATATCTTTACAAATTAGATTTTAAAAATAACAAGAGAATAGTTAACTCACCTTGGCCTATTATCTAAAAATCTTTTCATTTCCTTAACCTCTGCCCTTTAAGGAATGTCTCTAATGAAACAGATTGCTAATTCTCCTATGTGTCACTTCTACTGTCTCTTTATTTCAACATTCTCTTCTAATGCATACATTTGTCTGTATTTATCTGCTGTTTTTCCCTCTTTCAAATTGAAAGAAGAATTAAGAGAATGAGACATTATTTCCACATTGCTACTGACATATTTCCATGTATCTCAAGTTCTTATTCTGATAATCCAATATATACTAAATCTATTAAATTACTAATACCACACACTCCAAAAGTAGATTAGCAATAAAACTAAGATGGCGATGATCACTGCACTAGCGAGGAGATAGAAACTGTAACAATGCAGGATTTACCTCAAAGTGTGTCCCATCTGCAGAAAAATTTTTAAAAGGTGATGTGTACCCAACTCTCTAGGACTAGCTCCTGTATAGTGGGATTTGGTTCTTGGCCTAGCAAGTTTCTCCAAAGAACTGATTTAGATACTTCTCTAGTGTGACATCATGGAATATAGAAGGCAATACAGACAGGTCAATACCAGCATTAAAGTGAGGAATCAAAGTCTAATTTTGTTGATTATTCTCCTAAAGAACATTTTAGGTATGAATGTTCTTTATCATAGGTATCATTACACATCAACAGAAGAAAATTACCTTAAATTTGTACAGCATTCTAGATTTTTAAATTTCTTTCACAAACAAACCTGTGAGGTAATAAATAGGGTAGTTCTGCTGCTCTTCCTCAGTTTAGAGGTGAGCTACTTAAAGATGTCTCTCTGTTCCTAAGCCAGCTCTGTAGGCAAATAACTGTTAAATAATAGGCTGTTTTTGTGTAGACCTAGAAATCAGACTGTCTTCTCATTTAAATATCTAAGGATACTTAGTAGACAGAAAACTTTAGTACTCATTTTGAATCCAAGTTAGTTCATGTTAGGTTTTGCCAATTCTCCAGTTACTGCCCCAGGTTAAATGTTCATATTATAACCAAATTATAATATTCAAATTATAACCAAAAGATGAGTTTATAACTCATATTTCCAACAACAAGGTCTTCTTAGAGACTACAAAGAGCAGTGCTGAGTTAACATGACTTGAGAAATATGCCCAAAGGTATTAGTATTGTTTTGTTTTTACAAACCAGACTCTTAGATTTTCAGCAGGTTCTTAGGTCAAATCCTCTTTTCAGGAAAATTTATAGGGAAAAAATAGAGATATCCAGCCAAATAAAGCAAAGAACACTCAATAAGCATTCTATGTGGCTAAATTAGCTTACACGATTTACTAAACTCGGTCTTGATTACTGATGCTGCATTAATTGTCTCATTTAGAACCTAGGACCATTTCACCAAAACTGCAGTCTGTTTTCTAGGGCATTTACTCATTCTTATTTTGAAAGCGGCGTAGTATCTGTTTCAGTTTTGTAAGAAGCAGAAAGAAGGAAACAATGTCTAATGTCACTCTGAACACACCAGATGAAATGTCTCAGAGAACGCTGAATTTCCCTTCCTAAAACCTGCTCCTGCCTCATCCCAGTAAATAATTCCACCACTCACCTCGTTGCTTAGGCCACAACAATTAGAGTCACCCTCGACTCCGCTCTTTCTCTCACATCCCACTTTCAATCCATCAGCAAATCATACTGGCTCTACTTTCAAAAGAGATCTCAAATGTGATCATTTCTCACCGTCTCCCACTGATACCACTCATTGATCCAAACCAGCATCATCTCTTGCATTCTCTGCATAGCAGCCATGATTGAACCTTTTCAAAACCATGAAATCTACTTCTCAAAACTTTAAAATAGTTTCCCACTCACATGTTTAATAAAACTCTTAAGTCCTTCCCAAGGTCTGAAAGGCTTTACATGGTCTAGCCTTGTACCTTTCTGACTTCTTTCCTTCCACTCTTCTTTTTCATTTACCTCTTGGCACACTGGGCTTGACTCAGACACCAAACATTCACCTCCCCTGTCCTTGACACTTCCTCCTCAGTTTTGTCAGGAATACTCTTCCCTCCATATGGTCACATGACTAAATTCTCCACTGCGTTCGTTAGAAGACTGCCTGAACTTCCTAGCTAAAATAGGACACTTTCTGCCCTCCCCCATCACACTCTATCCCCTTGCTCTACCTTATTTTTCTTAACATTTATATCTTTCCCGCTAGAATGTGAACTCCATGAGGGCAAGGACTTTCTTTTGTTCACTGATGAATCCATAGTGCCTAGAACAATACCTGGCACATAGTAAATGTCCAATTAATATTTACTGGATGAATAAATGAAAGCTGGGTTATCCATAATAGCTCTTGGGTTTTTAAAAAGTACAAATTTTATAACAGATAATTTTAAAATTAATGCTTGAAGAGAAAGTGATATATTTTCATATTTCCTATTTTAGGTAATATTTATCAGTTTAACAATTTATGTATGCATTTCCACGTGAGAACCTGCTAAGATGAAATTATTATTATCCCATTTGATAGATGAGGATAATTAAGATTCTGATGAATTAAACGACTTGCTCAAGATAGCAAAATTATTTAGTGTTAGAGCTGGGATTCAAAGCTAGGTTTTTAAACTTACAATCAGACATTCTTTGATACTTCTGGTATAAAAACAAAGCATAATTCCAGGTATTTTATCCACTATAAATAAATTTTTATTGAAAAGTTATTTTGAAGTTGTTACCACTTTTACCAGTTTATATTTTTCTTTGTGTCTGTAAGTTTTCTTTATAAATATGATTTCTATTTACCTGTCTTACTTTGGCCTGTAATTTTAAAAATAAATAAATAAACAACATTAGATTCAGTAGAAAATTCTAACGAACAAAAGAATTCAAAAGATATTTTTTGATCACTTTCTATGTGCTGTGTGTGTACAGAGATGACGGTGTACAAAACAACTGAGGTAGACAGAAAACTAAATAGCAAATACACTTTACTGTAAAAAATGCTGTGTTTAGGGGTTAGGACAGTGAGCCTTGGGAGCACATTGGAGAGGTACCCAACCCAGAGAAAAGAAGAAATCCCAGGGCCATGTCTGAGCTAAGAACTAAAGATCGTGGAAGACTTAGCTCAATAAGGTGGTGAAGGCAGATGGGGACAGGGAGCAGCCTGAGCAAACATACAAAGACCTGAAGGCAGCATGGTTTGTTCATGAGACTATGTATATTTCAATAAACTACAGATACACTGAATTAACTACAAATCTAGAGTTCAGTTTCTCTTCAAAGTGTGTCCTTGGACCAAGTCATGTTACTATTTCTACTTCCAATTCTTACCATGTATGTGGCCATAGTTGTTAAACAATAATAATAATAGTAACTACCATATATTAAACCTTTACTAAACGCCAAGTACGTTTAATACCCTTCAACCTGAGATGGCTACTGTTATTATCCTTGTTTTACAAACAAGTAAACTGAGGCTTACAGAGATTAAGGAACTTTCTTGAGTTTATACAGCTAGGAAATGCCAGAACTAGGATTTGAACCAGATCTGTCTAACTCCAAAGTGTTAGGTAATAAATGCTACATTCAAACATTAAAGAAATCCGTAATTTTGAATACTTGAAATTTTTTATTATCATAATAATTTCACATGATCCTAAGCATCAGAACAGACACACATCTACCCTTAAGTTGGCTCCTTTTCTTTAAAAAAGAAAAAAAAAATAGTTGTAGAGAGTAGTAATTACTTATATGAGTATTTTCTTCCCTATTTTCACCATAAATAAAAACTTTTTGACAGTTCTTCAACATTAACATCACCTTTACCTAAGCATTATTTCTTACTAACACCAGTTGAGTGCTTATTATAGTGGCTGGCCCTGTTTTAAGAGACTTGCATTCATAATGTTATTAATCCTCACTCCCCTGTAAAATAGATACTACTTGCATTTTATAAATGAGGAATCCAGAACTTAGAGAAGTAAAGTAATTTTCTCAAAGTCACACAACTGCTGGGATGAAGCCAAAATTTGAAAACAGATTTATCTGATTCTAAAGCTAATGCTCATCCCATGTTGCCTCAAGATAAAACTCATCTTAAAATAAAGAGAGACAAAGTTACATTAAACCACAAAATACAGTAATGTCCAACTAATAGAGAAAAGGCCATTCCGATTTATAAAGCACTTATTTGTGATATAAGTGAAGCTACATATAAAGAAAAGAAGAGGAGTAAACTGAAATAAATTTTGTCATAGGATGTTAAAAACAGAAATGATTTAGGAGATTACTTTCCTCTCTATCTTCCCAGCACAAGGCTCAGCTCACCACATAGTAGCCAAGAATGGCAAACAGTCTTCATTTTCATTACCATCTCTGATTGGCTGGTGGTGGCTGAAGGAGCAGGCAGTTAAAGTCAATGGGAAGAGTACTGTAATCAATTAGTTACATCTTTTAAGGAGGAGAGAGAAGAGTAATAGCCTATGTGTCACAAGTTTGCCATCCCTCTAGTAAATGTGTGAATGAACAAATGGGTATAATATTAATAAAATGAAACTGGTTTGTGTTACCAAAATTTCTAGTCTAGGAGACTTTGAACAAAAGTTACTGTACTATTTTTATGAGACTTTTAAAATTATTTATTTTGAATAAATACATTCTTATAATTATGCGTTAATATATAATTAATTATAATATATTATTATAATTACAATTTAAAAGAAAAGGGTATACAGTGAAAAAGATCCTGTCTTGCACCCCACTTCCTTGTCTCCCATATCCCCTATTCACCAATGTTAATTTAAGAGATTTTTTTTTTTTAAACCTAGGATCTAATTCACATCTTGGTAGAAATTAAAGTAATTATACTTTATTTGCAAAAGTGAAATCACTATAGTTTTCAAGAGTAGATTAAGCCTATAAGCAACACTGAATTTAAACAACTAATCTCTAGTCATAAAATAAAAGCATTATTTATTTTTATGAGGTAGATCAAGTTTATATTTTCAGTAAGTAGATGAGATTATGTTGTCAATATCTTTTAATTTCCATTATTTTCTTACATTCAAGATGAAGGGGAGAGGATGGAGAGCAAATCTCTGTGTATGAAAGCACTTTATAACTAAGAGCCTTTACAAAGTATTATCAAAATCACGTTTAGAGATTATATTTAATGGTACTATAGTTATAGCATAGCTTTCACAACTGAACTTGTATTTAACAAATTTAATAAAGTGATGATCACCCATGTTTCTATTTTCCATTTCAGGGAAACCTCATTCAGTTCCTCTCCACTCTATAATTTGAGAATAATCCTTAAATCTCTAAAGCAAATTTTGTGAAGTATCAAAACCAGGCATTTTTTATTTTAAGCTTTAAGTTCTTAAGTATCTATCATAGTGTAATAAACATAGATTTGTTATTCTGTAAAAATGATCCAAATTTTTTGTTATTATTGTTATTTTATGACAGCATGCAAGACGACAGCCTAGAAGCTTCTACTTCCATATCTCAGCTTCTAAGAGAGAGCTATTTAGCTGAAACTAGACATCAGGGAAATAATGAGAGGAGTCGAGCAGAGCCTTCCCCCAACCCTTTCCACTTTGGCAGTCCTTCTGGAGCTGCTGAAGGTGGAGGAGGCCATGATGACCTTCCAGACCTTTCAGCTTTTCTGAGCCAAGAAGAATTGGATGAAAGTGTCAATCTGGCAAGACTGGCAATCAGTTATGACTCTTTGGAGAGAGCAGATGAAGCTCAAGCTAGAAAACGTTTTTCTTCTGACCAGATGAAACACTCACCTAAATCAAGTTTTGACCCTAACTTCTGCCAGGATAACTCTCAAAGTTCTACCAACTCTAAAGAAAGCCTCCAGGAGGCAAAACGGCCACAGTATACTTCTGAAACCCAGTCCAAAAAAGTTTTCTTAAATAAGGCTGCCGACTTCATTGAAGAGCTGTCATCCCTTTTCAAAGCCCATAGCTCCAAAAAGATTAGACCTCGTGCCTGCAAAAACCACAAGAGTAAACTGGAATCTCAAAACAAAGTTATGCAGGAAAACAGCGCCAGTTTCTCAGAGCTATCAGAAAGAAGAGAAAGGTCTTCTGTTCCCATCCCTATCCCTACGGATACCAGGGATAATGAAGTGAATCATGCCCTTGAACAGCAGGAAGCCAAGAGGCGCGAGGCTGAGCAGGCTGCCAGTGAGGCAGCCGGTGGAGACACCTCGCCAGGGTCTTCTCCTTCATCTCTGTACTACGAAGAACCTCTGGGGCAACCTCCCCGGTTCACTCAAAAGTTACGAAGCAGAGAAGTTCCAGAAGGAACCAGAGTACAGTTGGATTGCATAGTGGTAGGAATTCCACCACCTCAAGTAAGGTAAAAATGTTCTGTTAGTAATCTTTGGTAATTACTTTCCATCTCCTGTGATTCTCCTAAGTTTATCTTTCAAGTATGTAGTTTCAAAAATTACATACTCCCTTTGAGAACAACAGAGTTTAAAGCAATATTGTCCAATAGAAATATAACAGTAGCCATACATGCAATTTAAAATTTTCTATGTGCTACATTTTTAAAAAATAAAAAGAACTGGGTAAAATTAATTTTTAGAGTATATTATTTAACCAGTATATTAAAATATTATTATTTCAACATATAATCAGTATAAACATTATTAATAAGATATTTTACATTTCTTTTGTCACACTAGAGCTTCAAAATCCAATATGAATCCTACACTTACAGCATATCTCAATGTGGATGCTAAATTTTCCTAGGAAATAGTTAACGTGCATTTGGATTTCAAAAAAAGTACAGTCAAAAAAATCAACTGGCATACCCGTTATTCCAAACATACCTAAAAGTTTCATAATAACTGAATTGAATATCAGATTTAAAATTTTAATTAGTTAAAATTAAATACAATTTAAAATTTAGCTCCTCAGTTGCACTAGCCAAATTTCAAGTGACCAATACCACATGTGGCTAAGGACCATGGTATTAGCACAGGTCTACAACCTGTCGTTTAAAAAAGAAAGTATTTATGATCTATATACGATGAATACCTGGGATATTTTTTATTTTTAAAGAAAGCCAAGTAATAGAATCAAATCTGATAGGACAAAGATAGAATAAAGCTGCAGCAAAGATCATTTTAAAGATTTATTTTATATTTATTATAAACTTTTTGATAACAACTTATTGAATACTATTCTCCCTAATGCCCAAGCCTTTCCCCAGTATGACTGATGAGTAAAGAGGATATTCATCCTTTATGTGCCTACCAGTAAGCTTTTCTGTGAAGCAAATAAAGCTTAAGCTTCAGGGCTCTTCACTTGCATAGGCTACCTCTGACTTTCGGTTCTAATTTTATCTTCTCTTCTGTGGGGCCTTTACACTTTTATGAGCTTCTGGCCTTAAAAAACCTGGATCCAACCTTAACCTCCAGGGTAACATTTGCTACCTCTTGTGTTACAATGTAGGAATATGTGAATAATGTGTTTGAAGTGCATTACTTTTGTAGAGAATTACCGGTATTTAGAGTCCTACACGAGCTATTTTCCCTTCCTAATCACCTAATTACTATTAGAATACTATTGAACATTTATTCTAGGTATATGAGCAGGGCCTCATCTTCTTTTTGCTAAATATTCATATTATAGGTCAGTAATAGTATTAGTATTAATAATAATATTTTTATTTATGTATACTTAATGATTCAAGGGATTCTAGTCCAGAAACGTACTCGTATATTGAATTTTGCTCTTTAGAGGCAACATAAGGCAGTATTAAACATTATTTTTACAATGGCATATACATTTTACTATCTAGTTATCCAATTGACCTCCTCAAGGACAGGGGTTCTACTATTCCACCTTTTTACCTTGAGCACCAAGCATAGCGTCTGGCCTATAGTAGTCATGCATAATATAGCAGTCACTAGATTATGAGTAAATAATACATAAAGAAACAGGAAAACAAGGAGGGAATGGGTATAGCTCAGTAGTAGAGCGCATGCTTAACATGCACAAGGTCCTGGGTTGTTCAATCCTCAGTACTTCCATTAAAAATAAAATTTTTTAAAAATTTTAAGTAAACAGAAGGAAAAAGAATACTTTTTTTCCCCTAAAGAATGAAACATGAAAACAAGAAACTCAACCTAGATTTAAATCAGGAGTGAGACAGTTGTCCTAAGATGTGGCAAAGGATTGGAACTGCACAACACAGGGCAGCATCTACCTTTCCATTCTATGCAGGCCTGATGACAGTCCCTAGGACTCTGGTCAGTAATGTTGGCAAGAAGGCATCGTAGCACCATGACAGATACCATTCAGTGGCATCTGGTCAGCCTAAATAAGCTGGTGAGCACTCAAGTTATGGCACATGTACAATTTAGTCAGATTAGTCCTGTCCATTCTATTAGTTTCTAAACAAAGACCGGACCCTTTCAAAAAAATTAGACCAGATCATACAAGACTTATCCTGTGCCTTCTTGACTGCAATCATCTCAAATATAAAAAAGACTTCGGTGCTCCCATGAGAAAAATCACACAGGAAGAACTACAAAATACCTATTCTCCAAAAAACAAAGTAATCTGGTGCTCATTCAAAAACTACTTAGCCAACCAATTAAATATTTACAGATTGACAAATTTAAAAGTGAAAGACATGTACACAGCTTCCATGTATCCATACTAATTTTATCTGGGAAGAATTTCTTTAGTGATAGAATTCATGTGTGTATCCCAACCATTGGTTTGGTGGCAGGAAATTAGCAGGTATTCACTAAGTATTTTCTGAATTTCCTGAGTGTAATCTTAATAAGGAAAACAGGATTTTCCAGATATACTATAAGCTGTCATTATTTTCCTAAGCACAGATTTATATATCTCTAATCATGAAGTAAATATTTATTTAGCTTTTACTCTGTGCTCAGCACTGTCATCAGTGCAGTGACAGAGACAATATAAAAATGTGTCCCTGCTCTCAAGGAGCTTGCAATCCAGGTAAAGAAATCATCTTAATTTTTATACTACAACCATAGGAAGTATGAGACTTCAGAGAAGGAATGGAGGACTAGAGAGGTCAAAAAAGACTTCAAAGAAAAAGAGGAGCTTTGGTTAATGCTTGAAGAGCAAGAAGAGTTTAGGTAGAAATATCATTCATTTATTCATTCAACAAATACCTACTAAAGTGATTCACTGAGAATACAAAACAATTGGTAGCTATTGGAGCTCAGGGACCTTGCTTCAACATCAAGTCTAAAACTATTTTAAGAGGGTGGCTCACAGTCTAATAGAGCCATCAGGCAGACATATAAGCAAAACATCACAATATTGTGTAATAAGGACTATAACAGAAGCATGTATAGGCTGTAACGGCAGCTCAAAGAAAGATGTGATTATTTTCCCTGAAGTTCAGGATGAAGGGATGAAGGAAGTGTTAACGCTGGAGATGCCACTTTAATTGAGGAAACTAAGAGTGGAAGAGGACAGCAAGTGGAAATGCCCAGAGACAAATGCTCTCAGGAAACTGCAGATACTTGGCTATATGAAGAACATGGTGAGGAAAGAGGAGAGAAAAGACATGAAATAGGCAGAAGGACGGGTCCTTTTAGGTCACGTCAACTCAACAAGTTTATATAAAAGTACAAATGCTGGAAAAGTAATAATATTTTTATATGACAGTGAGGAGACTGACCTAATTGGAAAGGAGAGTGGGGTCAGATGATTCTGAAGAGCCTTGAAAGCAAAGTAGAATAGTTTGGTTTCAAAACCAAGTGGAAAACATTCCGGCTGTGTGGAAGGTAGTGCCGATATGAAAGGGAACATTTAAAGCAGAGTTAGTCTGGAACAATGAGTTAGACCTAAACAGAATGGAGCCATGAGGCCATGGAAGGTATCCCAGGCATCAGATGCTCTGATCGGACTGGGGTCAAGGGCAGCGGGAAAGCAGAAAAAAGATATGAGACAGTAATATTTAAAAGAAAAGAAATCAAGCCGAACTTGGTGACTGACTAGATAGGAAGGATAAGTAAAAAAAAAAAAAAAAAACCCACCCCACAAGTTTGAAGCTGGGTACGAGAGAGGACTCTGGGGTCACTGGCTAGGACCGAGAAAGTGGAGGAGGTAGATGATTTGATTCTGAGGAGATGGAGTGACCATATCCAATAGATAGTCAGAAATGCAGGACTGAAGGTCAAATGAAAGGCTAGTAGATCTGGAGACATTCCAAGGAATGCCCTGGACACTGGGCAATCTGGACACAATATCTCTGGAATTACAAAGGGACTATAAATACAGGTAACACTTGGAACTAATGTCTAGATGTCCTAGACTGGGGCAGGCTTTTCCAACCTTCTTTTGCCAGTAATTCCTCCTCCCACTTTTCTCCCCACAAAAAAAAATGTTAATGTTACCCCAATACATACTTTATACACACACACACACACACACACACACACACACACACACACATTTTTTAAAGTTAAAATTAGTGTTTTGGAGATTGAAGAGGGTTGGCGTGGATGGAGCCTGCAGGCCTGTTTGCTCACCACTGAAACTCCTAAGGCATCTTCATAGAACCCAGGAGCACAGATTTTGACTCAGAGAATTCCTTTAAAAATACAGTAAAGTAAAAATGAGACACTTTGGTTTGCCATATAGGAAACCAACAGTCAAAAATAAAAGTATCCTTTTTGCTATTTTTGCAAGAAAATGTAATAGGTATACCTGGCAACTGAGGTCTAATTTTTGTATCTGTGCCCTGTGCGTTCTCAGTGTTCTACCCATATTCTTGTAACCCTAGTTCAGCAAACTGAAAAATCCTTTTTGTGTACATTTCTTGCTTTCCAAGTTGATTGGGTAGAAAATGTTTTGTTTCGTAAGGATGGGATCCTATATCACTAAAGCTAGCGTTTCTGAAAGCTTGTTAATCTTGGACATAGCTTCATTGGAGGAGTTGAAGTACATTCATTCACGTGTTACCCACAGACGAAAGAGTCTGCAGGAATTCATAGCAAATGGTCATGATCCCTTTTTGTATCCTGACTCCAAATTCTTTTCCCAGGAATGTACAGCTGGGTCACACTAAGTATGTTTACTTATACACAACCCTCTGAAGCAGCAAAAATTTACCGTTAATAGATGTTGATGCCTGCTTTGGCTGTTAAGTTTTGCTATTGCTACTTCTGGACATTTGCCTGCAAGTGGTGTGTTGAGGAAATAAAAAGTAAATAAATTAATTATAAAGACAAAGGATATTTTAAATGATAGAGGGGAATTTTAAAATATTATAATTATATATAATATATAATGTAAATTTTTATATAAAGTTTAAAATATTATATTATTTAGGGGTTTTTTTCTTCTATCTTTTGGGAAAATCTAGATATCTTTATTTATTCATTCATACAACAAATATTAAGTGCCTCTTATGTGCAGTGTACTGTTAATAGGTAGTAAGATTAAAGCAGTCAACAAGAAAAATTCCCTGCCTTTAAAGATCTTAGAGTCTAGTAAAGAACACAAACAAAACTTCCACAATGATTACATAATTATAATTGTAATAAATGTTATAAAGCAGGATGCATAAAGTAAAGGGGCTAAACCTTGTGAATGAGTGTGGAAGGTTTTCCTGAAAAGTGGTATTTAAGCTGACACATAAAAGATGACTAGGAGTTAGCCCGGCAGAGCGAGGTTTAGGGAAAAGTGTTGCAGGGTGAGGGAATAGCAAATCTGAGATAGTAAGATAACTGTTGACTTTAAAGAACTGAAGGAACACCAGAACATAAAGAGTGAGGAGGAAATGGTTTGGGATAAGTCCAAGGATGGGGACAGAGTTCTAGATTTCAAGAGCCTTCTACAACAAGCTACTCAAAAAGGGTCCCTGGACCAACAGGTCAGCATCACCTGGAACTGCACATTCACAGGTTCTACCTTGGACCTACAGATATGGATCTCTGGTGAGGAGGCCCAGAAATGCGTATTTTAACAAACTTCTGTTCATTTCTGTGCTGAGAACTTTTGCAGTATCTTTGGAGACCTCACCCAGGGGAACTGTGACCCAGATGTCACAATCTCCAGTTAACATTCTAGCACCTGCTCCTCAGTCCTTCCTCCAACAGTACACCCCTCACAGCCTCTGTCTGTTGGCGTCACCTCACCCTAGCAGGCTCCTTTGAGGTGGAATCTGTTTTGAGGTGGAAAACCAGGCTAATTTCTGTACTGTCCAGTTGGCCCGTGGGAAAACCCACATTTCTGCCCTCACAAACTTTGGAAATGTAGGCTGCTTCCAATGCAGTCCTCCTTCCTTGCTCTTCTCTCTTTGGCAATGATAAATACCCTTTCAACCAAAAAATTCTGGAGGCAGGATTGGGTCTAAGCCTCTGTACCTCATCAAATTCAGGCGCTACAAGTCAAGATCCTGAAGGGATTCTGTCGAAGTCCCTGTCAGTTGCCTACCAACCTTCTCTAATCAGTCTCTCAACCTCCTCATATATACTACCAAAGTGGGCAAAGGATCACCAGACTGAATTTTCTAAATGCATTTTTATAAGTGCATTTTGAATAGATACTGAAGAATATTTATAAATATAGATATGGTATAAGAATAACAGCACAAACATCTGCAATGCTGATGTTACTATTACTTTTAAATCTAGTGTTTTCCTGATCTGTTCCTTCCTCCCTCCTCAGAGATAACTATTAGCTCAAATCTTGTGTTTCCTTTTTAAATTTTTCTTAACAATTTTTCTTCATAGTTTTACAACATGTCTTTATGTCCCTAAACAATATTGGTACAGAAGTATCTACTGGTGAAATGACACAAAATCCTGGATTTACATTAATGTAAGTCAAGGTGGGGAAAAGTAGAATATATAAAAGAAATACATTTGCCATTTGTTGATAATTTGTTGAAGTTAAGTGATGTGTGCATGGGGCTCATTATATAGTCTCTCTACTTTGTGTATGTTTCAAGTTTCCATAATAAATAGTTTTTTAAAATATTAGATTTTACATGTTACAAAATTTTTCTGAAAGTGGAATCATAATATACATATTTTTTCTGCTACTTGAATTTTTTTCTCTAAAAAGTATACCTATGATGTTGCATGTTAACTCTAATTCACTTATTTTCGTTGCTATATAGTATTTTACTGTAAGGCTAGAGGATTGTATTATTGATATACATTTGAGTTATTTTCAGGTTTTTTCCCTAATATGAACAATGTTATTATAAATGTCCTAATATATTCTCCTGGTACATGAGTAGGTCTAGGCATGGAATTGTTGGCAGAATATGTAGAACTTCAACTTTATCATAATACCAAATTATTTTCCAAAGGAACTGTTTTAATTTACATTCCCACCAACTCTGTATAAGGTTCTGGTTGTTCTACATTGTTGTCAATATGGATATTTTCAGATTTTAAAATTTTTGTTTATCTGCTGGGTATGAAAGTTTTTTTGTGTGTGTGATTTTACTTTTCATTTCCACAGTTACTAGTGAGGTTGAGAATTTTTTTAAATATGTTAATTGACCATTCAGGGTTCATTTTCTATGAAGGGCCTGCTTACATCTTTACTCATTTTTCTATCAGTCTGTTTTCTTATCGAATTGTAAGAGTTTTAAAAACATGATTAGGAGACTAATCACATGACACTGTATTATGAAAATATTCTCTCCCAGTTTGATTTGTCTTTCAATTTTCTTAATATTTTTTTAATTGAAGTATAGTTGATTTACAATGTTGTGTTAGTTTCAGGTGTACAGCATAGTGATTCAGCTTTATATATATATTCTTTTTCAGATTCTATTTCATTATAGGTTATTATATAGTATCTTTTGATAATTACATATTTTTAACTTTAGTATCAAGTTGATTAAAGTTTCCTTTATGGTTTTGGTTTTTATAGTTTGTGTCTAGTTTATCAATAAGTTTCCACCTGGGAGAACTCAATAAATGTTAATAAAGTTTAAAGCATAGACATATCCTCCCTATTTGTACCCTCACACTCCCATGAGTGAAATATAGCCATTGGACGTGAAAACTTAAGTTTGTTAACTCAGTAGCAGTCAAACAGGACATACAAAACACTGAATTGTGTCACAAAGTCCAACAAAACTTTGAGTCCTGTTAGAAAATGTCTACCATTATCTTGCTGTCCAAAATACTCTAGTTGCATTCTGTATATGAAGAGTTACTCTGAACCTGAAGAGGTCAGTAAGTAAATATACTACCTTTTGGCTGTTTCAGGCCTCACACTCTTCACTTAAGACATCAGGCATCTAGTTAGTCCCCAAGCCTTCTTGAAAAATGAAAATGAAACAGACGAGGCTATAATAATCCTAATTTGAATTCATTCACTTAAAATCCATACAACAAACATTTTTTGGAATAGCTATGAATGTATCACACACTGTGCTAGGAACCAGATAAACAAGTGGTAATCTCTGCCCTGTGATGTTTATTGTCTAGTAGAGGAGAGAGATATTAAACAAGTAAACATATAAATAAACATACAATTAGAAGTGACATGTAGGTTCTGTGAAGTGAACAGGGTATTAGGAGAGGGAGTAACAGGAGGCAAGACAGGGACATTGGAAAGACTGGGGTAGGGTTAAAGAAAGGCTCTGAGTAATCACTGTCTTAATGAGCATTATTACTGATGAGTCAGAATAACACATTCAAATTACATTTAGAAGCTGTTAATGTGCTAAAACAATGACTCATAATATTTAGCCAAGTCATATTTTAGAAGAAATAGTAACCTAAGAGCAGAATGGTGATATGCAGCTGAAAAGTCCAGTTAAATCTGAAAAATGTGTCTCTTTAGTATCTTCATTCCCAGGCTTGATAGCTAGCCAAATTAGCAGGTCTGGCGAGCTCTCCTTAGCACATTAAAGATGGGTCCTTCTTTATCATTTGGACCTGCCCATTTCCCCAGATCACTGACTCATTTCTGCTGAGCCATGAATCACGTCTGGCACCCACTGCCATTCTGTAAGCAGTTCTAAAAACATGCAGCTGAACAGGGTATTTCTGTGAAAGCATTCCCTAACATAGATGGAAGTTTGAGGAGAGTATGTTTTCTCCTTACCCTCAAAAGTCTTCAAAGTAGCTGGGTAAATTTTAATACCAGTGCATTATTTCTGAGTGGGTCATGGTGTTAAAGTAAGAGTGACGATGTTACTGGCTGTCCTTTGGGACTGGCTGAAGCCTCCTGGCCATCTGAGTAAGGACAAAAATGCTTTTGACAGAGAGTTTGGGCATTTGAATCATTTCACTATCGCCTTCTGGCTGTCCAATTGCTCATAGATATTTCCACTCTCATTTTGGTAAGGAAGGGAAATGTTATCTAAAGAAATGAGATAACCTTATAATGTTTATATAAGGGAAGGTATTTGTTTTGAAATAGTTATTTATATTTGCCTTATCAAATTAATACAGGTACACTGTTTAAAAAGTCAAATAATATTAAAGAACAGCTCACTTTCAACTCTTTTTGCAGTTTCCTATTTATTTACCTCTAGATTTCTAAATAGCATGCCAGTGGTTCTCAAACTTCTTGCTCTCAGGACTCCTTTACAGTCTTAAAAGTTATTGAGGCCCAAAAGAGGTTTTGTCTATGTGAATCATACCTATAATTATCATCTTAAACTGAGAAATGCTTTATTTATTTACTTACTCATTTTAAAATAACAATAACAAACATGCTAACATAAATAATTTTATGAAAAATAACTGTATTTTCCCCAAAAAAATTTGAGTGAGAAGAATAGCATTGTTTTACATTTTTGCAAATCTCTTTAACATCTGGCTTAACACAAGACAACTGGATTCTCATATCTGCTTCTGCATTTGGTTTGTTGTGATATGTTGTTTGGGTTGGAGTAAATTTTAAAAATCTGACATTACACAGATACATAGTTGGAAACAGGAGGAATATTTTAATAGCCTTTTCAAATAATGTGGCTATTCTTATCTGATACTACATCAAAATTCAGCTAGCAGTAGTTTCTTAAAGGTTAGTTGCAATGTGAAATCTGAGACCATACCAATGAACTGCTGTACCCTGCTATAATAAAATCCTTTGTCTTGAACTTTGAATGGATAGCATCACGTATCGGTCACCTGGAAAATAAGTAATACAGATCCTCCAAATGTTGACACATTTTACTACATAACATTTTAAAAATCGTATTTGTTAATATTGTTGATTTCATCAAAAATATCTCTTTAAGTATTGGGAAGCCCTAACCTCACTATGGGATCCACAAGTTTTCCCAAACTAATTTTTCCTTGAAAGCTCGAATTTTTTCATTGGCGACAAACGTTACCAGTTATTTTTACTTGAAACAACAGGCTTACCTCCTTCATGTTTGAGAAAACGTCTGCTGAATATATAAATCTGAATAACCATAATTTGTTCATTAAGTTAAGATTTCATGCATTAAGTGGCTAGCTCAACCTAAAAAAAAATCACACAACTGCTCCTCCATATTCAGTAGAAATGCTTTATGCTACTTCCCATTTCACTAACCCAGAATGTTTAAAAAAAGACATGAACTCAAGGCTGAGATTTAATAAAAGTAACAACTGTTACTGGTTCATCAAGGACCTTTTTAAATGACCCTGACTTTTTTTTTAACTGCTAGTGTGGTGGTGAAGAACACAATGACCACCAGTCAGTTTTATGCTGCAAAAGCACTAGCAATTTTACCCACTGTGGCTTTTGCACCATCAGTGCAAATGTTAACACAGTGAAAAGGCAAATAATATCTTACTATTATATGAAAAGTTTTGTCTTTACAGAAAGTGAAGAGAACTGCTGGAATATGCTTAATCCACTATTGGTGGTATGCTAATGTTAGCTATTTTCTATTGACTTCCTGTTCCAGAAAATGGTGGTTTAGCACCCCTTGGTTAAACTAGCACCTCTGTTGTCCCTTCATTGCCTCAGTATAGTCATATCACACTGTTGCTTAAAAAAATGTAATGTTTAAATTATTGCTGCTATGTACATATTATTTACTGCCAAGCCTAGTAGGGAAAAATGACTGTTGCCTTGCTTGTACAATTGTTTATTTTCACCTGGAGTTGATGACTGTCTTTTTGTTTGTTTTTGTGCTTGGTTCTGTGGTCCTATCATAAATTCATCTCAGGGCTCCAATACATTTGTAAAACATCTCCTAAATATTCTGTTCCGTGCAGTCAAACTATCAGGCCCCTTTGTTTTTCCCTGGAGAAATCCCTCAAGACCTTCTTCCTCTTGCTCCCATATGAAGCAACTGCTCATACAACCAGCAAATCAGCCTTCATCCTGGGGCATCTCCTAACTGCTCAGAAGGGAGGATAGGACCTGCTATGGGAATCTAAATGCTCATTTTCTAAACCTGAAGTTCTGTATCTCCTCCCCCATTGTTAGTTTCCATACCACCAAACATGTATCTCCAAATCCTGAAACTCGCTGGAGTTCAGCTGCACAAATTGCCTTCTCTCACTGACATCCCCAAGTAGGCATTTGATTTTCAGATTTTTCAGCTCTCCTGGCTTCTCCTTCTACTTTCCACCTTCCAAAAGTATTTGAGGTCTCAGGTCCCCCTTCCCATTCTTTTGGTCCTTGTGCTTATATACCTTTATAACCTTCCTTTATTCTCATTCTAGGGTCATTTCAGGAGGAGAGCAAAGATAAACACTTGTGTTCAATATGTCATGCTTGACTAGATGCTCAGTATTTGTAGTTGGAACCACACATGCTCTGAGTGTTTGTTGATACAGATCTTGGGGGTCTTGTTGAGATTTATGCTTTGGGAGATTTATGAACCCATTTCAGCAGCTGTATGTACTGCTGCTGCCATAACAGATCAAACACTGGCTTAGAATTTGATGAAGCAAATAATGAAATACTTACAAAATATTAACTACTAATTCTTTGCATCATTTGGTCTTTCAACAAATCCAACACATTTTCTGAGTACCTACTATGTGCCAGGGTGCTGTTGTAGGTGTGGGATTATATTGGTAAGATTGATAAGATCCTCTAATGGACTTTACAATACAGTATGGGGAACAAACAATAACAAAGTAAGCAAGTACATAAAATAATTTCAGATAATAACAAATGCTGTGAAGAGAACAAGAGGATAAGGTGATAGTGTCTGAGCATAAAGAAGTTACATTAGGAAGAGGACCAGGGATGGCCTCTCTGAGGAGGTGACATTTGAGCTAGGCCTGACTGATGAGAAGGGCCTATTTTTATAAAGACTGGGGGATGAGATGTCAGGAAGTACAAGAATCCTAATATAGAGAATAGCTTAATGTGTTCACAGAATAGAAAAAAAGACCAATGTGGTTGGAACATAGTGAAGGGAGAATGATGGGAGAAGGGATCCAGAAGTCAGAGCAGAACAGCAGGTTTGGATGTTAGCCCAAACAGAGGTGATAACTGAAACTATGGGATGAGATAAGATGCAGAGGAGTATGTGGAAGAGAGAATATAAGAGAACTGTACTAGGCAGTGTGGATGCTGCACGAGCTTGTAAGGCACCATCCCCATCTTCAAAGAACTTACAATTTAGTGAAATTGGTAAGACAAGACAAATTCCCCAAATAGAGACTAATAAAATACAGTGTATAATCAAGCCTTGCATGACATAATATAGGTTAAAAAAAAAAAAAAGTAAAGTAACAATCGTTGAGAATTGACGGTAAAAGGTGCTTCATGTAGGAGGTGGTATCTGAGCCAAACTGATGGATGAGTTGTATTTGCAGTAGCTGAAAGGCAAGGAAGAGAATCTCAGAGAATCTCACATGAGCAGAGGTTTGAATGTAGGGGTGAATATGACATATTTATGGAACAGCAGACAAAAGCCTGACTCTTCGGAAGTTGTTGAATAGGTGAGCTTTCTTAAATGTGCTTTAGAATGTTGCTTTATAAATGGTGGGAGGGAGGGGTTAAAACACAGAGTGGTTAGATCTGAAATTATAAGAAAGATTAGCAATTGCCAGGACTCCTTAATTTTTGACATTGTATAATGGTAACAACTCCCCACCTAATTACTTTCTATTATGATGTTGATTAACAATTATTACTTCAAAAAAATGAAAACAATTATAAAAAGGGGTACACTGAGGCATCTCTTTTCTACCTGTCTTCTTCCATCTTATTTCCCCTCACCCCAACAGGTAGCCACTTTGATTTTCATTTCATTCTGTCCAGTTTTCTTTATGCAGACATGACTATATCTTGTTTCTCACCCTCTGTGTTAGTTTCCTAGGGCTACTATTACAAAGTACCATAAACTGGATGGCTTATAACAGAAATATACTGTCTCACAGTTCTGGAGTCTGAGTGTCCAGAACCAACGTGTCAGCAGGGTTGTGCTCCCTCTGAGATGCTGGGTAAACTCCTTCCTTGTGTCTTCCGGCTTCCAGTGGTGGCTGTCAGTCCTTGGCCCTCCTTGGCTTGCAGCTGCATCTCTCCAATCTCTGCCTGTGTTATCATGCCATTTTCCCTGTGTGTCTGTGTCTTCACATAAGGTTTTACTTTTCTTAAGGAACCTCATTCATATTGGACTAGGGCCCTCCGTAACAACTTCATCACAACTTGATTATATCTGCAAAGACCCTATTTCCAAATAAGGTCATATTCCCAAGTGCTGGGTGGAGGTTAGGACTTCCACATATATTTTGGAGAGGAGGAAATTCAACCCATAGAACCCACATTTCTGATACAAAAGCTAACAATCTACAAGCACTATTTTGTGCCTTATTGTTAAAATTTTAACTATATATCTTGGGGTTCTTTCCATATTAGTACATAGTGATCTTTCACATGCTTTTCAGCACTGCATAGTGCTCTATTATGTGGCTGTACCACAGTTTATTCCATCAGTCTCCTAGTGATGGACACTGGGTTATTTTAAATCTTCTGCTCTTTGAATGAGTAACCTGTACTTTTGTCATTTTGTATTTATGCAAGTTTATCTACGTGATAGATTCCTACAACTGGGATTGTTGGGTCAAAGGACAAATGCATCTGTAATTTTGGCAGATAATGCCATATTCCTTTCACAGGGGTTGTACCATTTTACATTCCCACTAGCAATGTATGAGAATGGTAAACTTGAGACTTGCCAGTCTGTTACATGAGAGATCATATTTTCATTTAATTTTAATGTCTTTTTCTCTTATTATGCACCTTCACATTTAAAACATTATTTTAGGCATTATTTTGTGTAAACTTTTGGCAAAAAAACTGTATTGTAATGAAAATTTCTAATGTCAACCATATACGATTATAATAAAATACATAACCCATAAAAATATACTTAATCTAAGTTATTTGCCAGATTTGGGCCACTCTTGGGAAAACATGGCCCATCTCCTTTACTCTGATGACTCAAATAACAGAATAAAATAATTTTCATTTAGCTAGGTCCGAGGCAATTTATAGTAGGGAATGAGTGCTCAACTTCAACTTCACAAACCTTTAATATCCCTTAGATTATCTCCAAACAAGCTAAAGTAGCACTTACTTAAACGTAAACTATAGAAAGCAGTAAGTCTGTTTAGAAGAAGCCAAGTTCCACAGCAAAAAAACCCTGCTCTCCGTGGCTGTATTTGCTGTCTCATCCATCTTCTCTCAGTCATAGCAGTCTCAATAGGAGCTGCTTTCTAATTTCCTGAATAAAGCATCACTGTGATTTAAATACTGTCAGCTCCTCTCATTGTTACAATGAAATTACACCATAATATTGGCTTGTTTAATGTTTTGACTGTAAATTTGTCACAATTTTCTTCTTAGGAAACATCTGGAGCCATTTATGTTATCAATTCTCACATTTTAGTCATGCCAATATTCTTCCCTGTAGGTGGTACTGTGAAGGCAAGGAGCTTGAAAATTCCCCAGACATTCATATTGTCCAGGCAGGAAATCTGCACTCACTGACCATTGCTGAAGCCTTTGAAGAGGACACAGGACGCTATTCCTGCTTTGCTTCTAACATCTATGGGACAGATTCAACTTCTGCTGAGATTTACATAGAAGGTAAAGTAAAATACTCCTGGAGCACAGCACTTACTAGTAAGATATATAGTTATAATAAATAAATATTTATTGAGGGCCTATCTTCCACCTACTCTTCAGTGGGGATAATAGCAGTGAACCAAATAGGCAAAATTCCTAAGTTTATGGACAGAAGGAGTTTGCATCATAATTGGAGAGACAAAAAATAAATGAGGTAAATAAATAAAATATATAATGTGATAGGTACATGAAATGGTTCCGATCACCAATTTCAATCTGTGTGTGTGGTAGGGGAAGTGGTTCTCACACCACCAACAAGCAATTCTCCATGACACCAGTCTGGCGTCCTACAATTTAACTCTGTTCTGACCATCTACCAGGAGATAGTGTCAGATTCAACAAGTGACGGGCTCAGTCCTACAAGACTGCTCCCACCCCACTTCCGATGCCAATCACAAGTAATAGGTCCCAGATTACCCACAACTTCTGACTTGGCTACAAATTGGGAGGTTCTCACAAACCCCCCCTTGAATTCAATTAATTTGCTAGAGTTGCTCACAGAACTCAGGGAAACACTTATTTACATTTACCAGTTTACTAAAGGGTGTAATAACACAGATGAACAACCAGATGAAGAGATATATAGGGCGAGGTCTGGGAGGGTTCTGAGCACAGGAGTTCTGTCCCCACAGAGCTAGGGAGTGTCACCCTCGCCCCAGTGTGGTTGTGTTCATCAACCTAGAAGCTCTCAAATCCCCACACTATTGTGATTTTATGGAAGTGTCCTCACACAGCCATGATCAACTATTAACTCCATTTGTTGCCCTTCTCCCCTCTCTGGAGTATGAGGAGGTGGGGCTGAAAATTCCAAGCTTCTAGTCATGGCTTGGTCTTTTGAGTGACCAGCCCCTACCCAGGAGCCGTCCAGAGTCACCTCATTAGAACAAAGGATGCTCTTAGTGTTCTCATCACTTGGGAATTTACTAGCATTTTAGGAGCCCAGTGTCAGGGACAGGGTCAAAGACAAATATTTGAACAAGAGATGCTAATTATCAATCACTTAGTAAATCATAAGGGTTTTAGAAACTCTGTGCCAGGAACCAGGGGCAGAGACCAAAATATATGTTTTCTATTGTCTCACAGTATATATGAGCACTATAAAAAAGGCAGAAAGCAAGAAAAAGGGATAGAAGGTATGTGTATGCATGTGTATGTGTGTGTGTGTGTGTGTGTGTGTGTGTGTGTGTGTGTATAGGCTACATTCTAGACAGGGTGGTCAGTGAAGATCTCACTCACCCAGTGACACTGAAATGAAGAACTGAAGGAAGTGAAGGAGTGAGCCACAAGATATTCAAGGGAAAACACTTTAGGCAGAGAATTCAGCAAGTGCAGTGGCCCTGAAGTAGAAGTGTGCCTGTCTTACGGTACAGAGATGAGCCAATGTGGCCATGTGGAGCAAACAAGGAAGAAAGTAACAGGTGAGGTCAGAAATTCAAGATGGGGTAGAGGTGGGAAGAGGTAGGTGAGCAGATCATGTAGGTCTTCGTAGGTCATTGCAAGCACCTGGCTTTTACTCTGAAAGAGAAGGTAAGCTTTGGAGGATTCTAAGCAGAGATGTGACATGATCTGCCTTAGCTTTTAACAAGGTCACTCTGGCTCTTGGCTGAAAATATACCACAGTTTTCAAGGGTAGAAGAAGGACAACCATTTGGGAGACTTGGAAAGGCATTTATATCAGCAACAAACGTATTTTGGGAAGAAATCAAATTATGTACCTTATATGTTGACCTAAGGTTTTGTTCCTATTTATCACACATCCTCTTGAGATTTTTCTGTGAACCATTCTTTAGTACTTTTATTATCTATAATACTTTATGGATGCCTTGCTTTTAGCACTTAAATATTGTATTATTATGGTATAAAGACTGGAACTGTCTCCTTTATATCTCCAATACCTTATGTAGTACAAAGTACACAGTGGGTATTTAATAAACATTTATTGAATAGATGTATGGATAATGATAATAATAATGAATAATGAATGAATAGAAGTGTGTTACATGTTTTCATCCTCAAATTTTGGGGGTACAATAAATACTTCCAGATTTAGCTCTGTTACATCTTCCTGGAATTCACTATCTTGAGAAGTAAATCTGGGATCAAAACTCTGCTAACAGTGCTGAGATTGGATTGCTGATTTTTTTTTAGATTTGTGGCAACAGAGCCCCAAACACCCCCACTCCCAAGATGAAGTGTGACTTGTTAATATTAGGGCTGGGCGGAAGAGCATCCACCTACACCTACAATGTTTGGAATCCAATGTAATCCCTTCTTTTATTTAATGTGTGTAGGCCAAGAGCAAGAGGATTTATGGACACCACAAATTTCCATAAAGTCTCCTCTGTTAGTCTAAAGGCATCAGCAGGTGTTTTATGTACAAGAGCATTTGGAATTTGGGCCAGTTAATTTGAACTCTGTCACTAACTAGCCATGTGGCCTGAGCAAATACTTCAACTACTTGTGGTCTATTTTCTTATCTGTAAATTGGATGTTAGTTTAGGGAATCACTGAATTTATTTCTAGGTCTAAAATTCTATAGGTCCTCAAGCGCCTAGAAACCAGTTTAAGAAACTATCTTAAAAATTACATGTCTTGTTTTTATTTTTCCAGGGGTTTCTTCTTCTGACTCAGAAGGGGACCCTAATAAGGACGAGATGAATCGGTAATTCTAATTTTCTATCTTACAGCCTTAGCATCCTCAGAGTTGCTAACTGTTTAGGAGAACTTGAAGAGGGTGGCTCCAGGGCACAACCTCAAAAAAAAAAAAAAATTGGGTGGAGCTGGACAAAAAACACTATGTCTTTTGCTTCTCTTGCTTAAAAGATTAATTTTAACATTCCCAACATTTGAAAAATGAAATATCACCCAAGAAATATCATACTTCAATCTACAGAGTAAAATCCTAATAACTCAGTGTTTCAAAAAAATTCATGTTTTCTGACTAAAAATAGTACCCACAATAACACACAATCTGGTGATCCTAAATTACATATACGAGTGACCTGGGCAAGTCATAACATCTTTTTGCTAAACAATTGTATTGAGTACTGAAAAAGTTACATCTATCCACTATTACTTTCCACAACCATTGGTTAAGCACCTACTCTACACCAGGCACTTCACTAGACACACGGGATACTAAGAAAAATCAGATGCTTCCTGCCTTCCACAGCCTAGCAGAGGGAAACATATGCATAGCAAATATAGCAAAAGATGTATAGCATACATACAAACAGTGAGAGTAATAAAGTGTAATAGACTGTGATATAACCATGTGTAGGGTGTTAAGGACTTGGCACAAAGACTCTTTATTGGTTGAAAAGGGAAAGAGAGATCAGAAAAGGCTTAGCAGAGTTAGTGACCTTGAGCTGAGTCTTAAAACAACAGTAGGTAGACATCCCCAAACAAGGGGAAAAGGTATTTCAGGCAGAGAAGGCTGTGGACAGAAGGCATGGGAACTGGAAACAGACACAACAGCCATCCCTTGAGATTACTTGAAACAGATAGCAATATTTGGAAGTCTGGCTAAAGCGCTGTTAACTGTGTTTGCATATCCTGCCCTCCCCTACAGAGGCAACCTCTTTTAATGGCAGAAAAAACATCTTATTCAAAATCCTTTAGGTATGCCTACCTTAGAATGGTAATCTGCCTTTATCTTCTGTGCACATATGAAAATTCATAACCAGAGTAAACGATTTCTCTCTTTAACTCGCTTCCTTATCAACCTCATGTCTTCAGTTCTTTCCTACCTCTTTACACCAGTCTCCCCCTCACAGATGCTCCAACCTTTTTCTCTCTTTTCCAGTTTCCAGACTGCAACCAGTTACTCTCTAAAAGATAATTCTAATCTTATTTCCCTGACTTAAAAAAAAATCATTATTTACGGGAAAATAAAAATCAAACACAAAACCAAAAACAACATTTTAAAAAATCCTAACATGGCACACAAAGCTTTATTCAATAGAGTGTCAACCGTGCTTTCCTGCCCTCTCCTTCTCCATCTCCTCATTCCACCTCAGGCTCTCTGCACTGCTGCCATCTCACTCAAACAATGTGCGGTTCATTTTCATTCCTTTGTTCAAGCTGTTCGCTTTGCTAGGAGTGCCCTATCTCTTCTACCTGGCAAACTCTTATTTATCCTTCAAAACCGAGTCAAGTTCTACACTAAACTCCTCCTCCACTGCACATTCATCACTCCTTCCTCAGAACTCTCATAACACAGATTGCAAACCTAATGGATATGAATTTGATATACAAACTTAAATAAGAAAGAAATAGCTCATTTGTAATCTACTTGTAGTAGTCAGGATTTAGCTCCACGTGTGTGTAACAGAGAACCAAAATAACAATAACTTAAATAAGACAAATATTTTTCTCATTTACATAAAAATATGAATTTGGCTGGTAAAACAGCTCCACATTCCACTGGGTTCCAGTCTGCTTTCAGCTTTCTGCTTCGTCTCATTCTAAGATGTGACTTCATCTTCTTAGTCTAAAATTGGAGGGATAAAGGACATGCCCTACCCACCTTTTAAGGTCATCTCTCTTAAATCACATACATCACTATCCTTCATATCCCATGACCAGAAAATAGTCATTTGGCCACAGCTAGCTTAGATGACAGATGGGAAATGCAGTCTTTATTTGGAGCAGCCATGTAAAGAAATCAGGGATTCTGTTAACGTAGAAGAAGAAAACAGATGCTTCAGGAACACTGACAGCCTCTACATCATCACATAATTCTGCCCTGAGAACCTATCCTCCCTAGCTCTGGGGAAAAAATTCCATCAGTCATTACTGTGTGTCCCTTTTCCCCTCCACAGTTGTGCAAAGATCCCTGGGATACAAACATAAAGACAGAGACACAGATATAGATATAGCTTGATATTAAATACTGCTCTAAGCCTCTTACATGAATTATCTTATTTAACCCTCACAAAAACCCTATGAGGTGAGAATTATTAGTTTCGCATTTTAGAGATGAGGCAGGGGAGGTAACATCTAACATAAGAGAAGCCCATCCTGTCATGGGTCATCTATCCTCACAGGTTTAAGGGTAAGAGGCCCATGTCCCAGACTTCAAGGTCCCTTCAAATCTAGCGCTTTTTCCCTTCCTGACATGCTTGGATACTGATACCTTTAGCAAGAGTGGAAGCCTTTAACCAAAGGGTTGCCATCGCCTATGGACTCAGGTTCTCCCTCTTGTCAGGTTCTCCCTCTTGTCAGGTTCTCCCTCTTGTCAGGTTCTCTGGCAAGACCCATGGACCGCTCTCTTCTCCAAAACAAAACTAAAATAAACTCCCTTCTGCAGCGTTTTCAAGAGTATTTCCTGGTTCTCCTGCCTGTCAAACAATCTCTCTAGTTTAATTTGCATAAACCTGAAGAGCTTGTTGACTCAGGCTATTTCTGCTTTTCGCCGTGCCAAAATCCCAGAAGCAAAGATTTATAAAGCCTGGCCCCTTACCTGAAATAGGGTAGGAGGAAAAATACAGAGGGCAACAACAAAACAAATCCCAAAAAATTTTTTGCACATACTCTGTCACAGCACTTGTCTTGAATCTCAATTAGCTGCAAACATGCAGGGAACTCAAGGACAGAACTGAGGTTTTATTTTCATGTTTACATTGCCTAACAAAGTGTGTAGCAAAGAAACCCTCAGTAAATGTTTGTGCAACATCAGTGAACAAAGATTTCTGTAAGCAGTGCTGAAAGCTTTGCTGAAAGAGTTTTCACGACAATGACAGGTCTGTTCTATAATGTGTATTTTAATCATTTCTCAGAATCCAGAAGCCAAAAGAGGTGTCATCCCCTCCCACTACTTCTGCAGCCATTCCTTCAGCAGCACCCCAAGCCCAGCATGTGGTGGCCCATCCCAGTGTGTCAACCATCCAGCAGGTACAAGAGTCAAAGTAAAACACAAGTGCTATGGACAGTGATAGGCAGGCACTGTGACCATGACTATCTTGTATGGCATGAGCGTGTCCTCCTCTGTTGCAGCTTCATAATGCTCTTGGGCAACATGCTTCTACAATCATGATAATCATTTTGTACTTCTGATGTATGATATCAGTGGTTCCCCTGGCTTTGGGAACATATTTTCTAACTTAATAGACAAATTTCACAGGAAAAAACACCCTACAAATTAGTCTCTGATATTCCAGCTTCATGAAGTGCATTGATTACATATACAATGAGCTGCCAGCTCTTACACTCGCCCAAGACACTGTATCATGATACTCAGTTTCATGGAACTATAAAAAATTTTTTACTTTCTAAGATAGAGCAACCATGAAATTAATTTTTAGAAAACATCAAAGGCTCTCATCCTTCAAGTTAACGATGATGATGATAATAATAATGATAATAGTACATGCTTGCTGTAAAAACATTTTAAAAATACAGAAAGTATATTAAGTAAAATCTTTAATCAAGGTTCTACTCCTCTGCCCCAACTCATTGGATGGAGGTACCTCCTGTTAGTTTCTAGCAGATAGTTCTGGACATCTTCTATGCATATATATATGTATGTATGTATGTATATATATACACATATACATATATTATGCATATACTTTAAAAATACAAAAATCATACTAATCTAAATATATTTGTAATGTGTCATTGATATACTTAAATACAAATATTGATATATATATAAAGATCTACAACCTCTTAAAAATTTAAGGAGAATTACTTACCTAATCATTTAGCAATGCAGAGGGGTCACATTTTAGTTCTAATCCAGTAGTTCTCAAACTGTGATCTGTAGAGCCTCAGGGCGTCTATGGAACCTCTTCTGGAAGTGAGGGTTCATTACATAGCTCTATGTGTGAGGGGGTGGGGATGGGCAGCACATATTTACAGCCACCATCACCTAGAAAGAAACACAATCAGTTCAGCAAAAATGTGAAGTCTGTGATTTATAGACTTAGAAAATGTCAGTCTTTGGTTAACTAATCTAAATTTCATACACCGAATTCTGTAGATTTGCTGTATCTATCTATCATCTATCTACCTACCTATTTGATCATCCTAGTGACAGTCTATTGTTGGTTCCTCTCTAACAGAGTCAGAGCCCTACCAACTATCTGCAAGGATTGGATGGAAAACCTATCATTGCAGCTCCTGTGTTTACAAAGGTAATCAAAATGTTACTTCTTTTTGTCATGGCATTAAACACACCACAATACTCAAAGTTGTAGGGTCCAAAATTTACTGACTTTATCTCAGGACTTGGATCTTTTATAAGTATAGTTTAGGGTTTCGGGGTTTTTTGGTAGTTGTTACCATGTCACTTCAGGTTCCAGATTTCTAATAACAGTTTGTGTAACAGACAAAGGAAATGCCATCCTCACTCACCACATTGATCTCTACGGCCACCCAACTGCTGTCAAATACAGCAGCCACACCGAGGGGTCAGGTGATACATTTCTAGGCACTTACAACTCCAAAGGTTTCTCCAGATGTCTTTGGTGCCCAAGGAGATGGAGTAAAATGCTCCTAGGAGGCTTAACATAAAGCCTCACTTGAGAACAAAGAGCTTTCTTTTTCTAATCCATGGTATCAACTATTGTGGTGGCATCAGATTCTGAGTTTCATAATCTTTGTATTTGGAACTGGAAATTTTCCTCAGGTACTGTCATTTACAAATAAAAACAAAACAAGGGAGGGCCAGAGAGATTAAGCAATTTACCCAACATCACAGAACTAGTTAGTGGCAGAATCAGGACTAGAAACAAGCTCTCCCAATCCTGTCTATTGTTCTTTCCCTTATATAATATAGATTTTGTTTACATAATGCCCAAGACAATAAATTCAAAGGGGAAAAACTGAGTCACATTGGATTTGTTTTGGTGTTATAAAGACCACATGGATGGAATCTACGCCTGCATTTACAGTTTATCCTTTGTATGAATACCAAACTTAAGCCCAAAGAGATTTTAGCCTCTCAGAAGTGTGCTTTAGTTTAAAGCAATGGCTCTCAATCAGGGTTAATTTTGTCCACCAAGGGACATTTGTCAATGTCTGGAGACATTTTTGATTGTCACAACTAGGGGTTATGCTGCTGGCATTCAGAGATACTGTTGAACATCCTGCAATACAAAGGATGACAGCCGCTGGCAACAAAGAATTATTCAGCCCAAACTGTCAATCAGTCCTGGGGCTAAAAAATTGTGGTTTAGCACAAAATGGCAAAAATGGTGTCTTTTCTGATGAGCACAGATCCTAAAGGAAGAGCTAAACCCACAATTTCCACAGAAACATCCATTTTAGGGAAGTTCCACCATTAGCTCAACCAAGATGGTTTTCCAAAATCAAGCAGAGTCTACAGTGAGACATGTTTATCCATAACCGTATCAGGTCAGCGAACATGTTTATGTGAAACAAGATGGCCTCTCAATTTTTCAGGTTTGTTGTTTCTTGTAACCTGCTTTTGGAATTTAAGTTTTGCTATTTTCAAAGACTCGAAGTAGGAAAGCAACATGTTTTGACTTGAATAACAGACTTTGATGAAGAGTTATAAGTGGACCTTTATGCGTGTATGCGTGTGTGTGTGTGTGTAACATAGCTAACAGAGCTACCTCTAATTGTCTCTTAGTTCACTGCTAAGTCACCTAGGCTTAAAACAGAGCTTTACGTGCCCAGAAATCAGGTACTTTGTCTTACCCATTTGTCACACTCTTTGTCAGACAGTGCTGACTCTTCAAAGGCAACTAAACCACAGAATAATTTATATCCAGTCCCCAACTGAAGTCTCCTCCTCTCTTCTCCAGACACCAGAGAGGTATCCTCATATCCCTCTACTCACTTTCAGATCTTTTTGGGTGCTCTGTCTTGCCTGCATCTGTATAGCCTGGCACATACCTTGGTACACTATTTAGCACAATGATAAAGCTGTTAACTTTTCTGTCTCTCCCAAGCACCTTGAAGGCTATCTCCAATATCTATATAGAAGTCCCTAAAGGTTATAATAGGTCCAAAGCCATTTTTATTATTCCAAAAAAGTCCAATAGAACTTTAACACTTATTCTTCACATTTAATTTTCGTGGACTTGGTTAGCAACAAGTTTAGCTGCTTCTGTGTGGTGACTGATTACTTCCTTCTAATTAGATGCTGTGATGTGCACATACATATATATATGCCTTTGATAAACAAAAATGGGGAAATGAATTAGTCATTAGTATATTTTGTTTGTTAGATAAATCTCCAAAAACATTAGATCCATGGTGGGAAAACAGTCCTAAGTACAAAGACCCAAACTATGATGAGGCTTTCTCATCAGAGAAGTGAAGTGTGTTTCTGCCTCCATAAATGGGATCGGAGTTGTTCAGACGCAGGGCACCAGGATAGGCTGTGGCTCAGATTCCAAAGGGACTTATCAGCAACGGTGTGCTTGCGTTAGTTTCCATGAGTGAGGGCAGGATTGAGGTCAAAGTCACTGCCAGTGTCATTAGAAAATTTCTGAGTCAGAGCCACTGATGATGGTAATCACGTGGCATGAGCCATGATAACTGATCATTGGCATATGTTTGTTCAGGTTATTCCTGTCCATTTACCTCTTTAGGGACTTCTGGCATTCCAGTCCCTATGAATCACTTTCCATATTGCCCAACAAAACATTTCTTTGCCAATAATGGCAAGAAGCCGTTTTTTTAAAAAGCAATGATTAGAAAGCAGAGCTGTATTTAACTCCTTGTACTTCCTTTGGTGATAGGGAAGTACTGGTATTATCTTCCTTTTAAAGAAGGTTAAAATGAAAAGGAGGGTTGGCCAGCAAAACAGTGGTAGAGTTTGAGAGAAGCCTGGGGGTCCAAATGCTAGTTCACCACTCTATTCATAGGTGATACTTATGTTTTAAAATATTTTATGGAGATAAACTACCCTCCATCCTCTATACAGTATCAAAAACACTCTCACTCTGTTTAGGAGGGGTGGAGGGAATGGTACTCACACTTCTTGAGTGTGAAGGGAGGTAGATGATCAAATTAGAATCTTACTCCTATCACTGCTCCCACTCCAACAGCAGCTGCTCTGGCGGGCTTTCAAGGCTGCAGCAGGCCTGGCTCCAGCTGCTTCAGCAGTAATTTGAAGAGTGCAAGGGGGCAGGGGAAGTGAGAATTTGAAGAAAGGCACTTCATTATATAATAGCAGAGGCAGGAAACCCTGAAATAATCAAGCTGGTGGTCAGATTCAGATTTCTGAAGATTACATGGACCCCTCTTCCCAATCTGATAATTCCAGAGACTTTTCTGACTCAACTGTTGCACTGGGCACCCTGAACAATCTAGGGGTAAAAAAGGTCTTCAATCGAACAGTTCTTAATCAGGAAAAACTCCTCTGATCCAACTCCAGCTTAAAGCACTATACACATTCACTTTCAGCATCTCCCAAGGTGCAAAAATAATAACCAGATTTTAAAAAAAGAATTAAATGACAATATGAACCTTGTTGCTGACATCTTTTAACCAATAAGGGAGATAGATGCCTTTTCTCAAGGATGTCCCTGCATTATATTTGTGGGTATAGACCTACTAAACAAGAACTGTGTTATTCCAACTCACACAGCACCTGGCATAGTACTTTGTACAAGGCAGGCACATAGTAATATTTATTCTGTGGTGAATAACTTCTGTTTTAGCTAAGAAGGAATTATTAACTTTAATTGCTTTGTGGCTTCAGGGTGTCTTTAGGAGGAATAGAGGGGGAAAATATCCAATATCAAATGGCCAGGGAAGACATGCTTCTCAAGACTCTGTGTTGTCAAGTCACCCTACAAAGAATATCTTCCCGGGTGATCAGTATGGTGATGACCATGACAAGAAAGATTTGCACTTGGGATACTGTTTACCTCAGGAGGTTGTAGATTTTAGTTTTAGTAATTTTAGTTCAGATCCATAATTCCTAGTTAAGACTAACTTAATCTTTGCTAGCTGGGGAATGTTTCATGTCTTATTCATCTTCAAGAAAGTCTAGATGAGCATGATCAAGTCTGTATATAATGTGCCATTAGTAACAGCCTAAGACATACTGCTATGTTGACTATGGCCCCATCTATACCATGTGCATATGGTGTAACTGATTTGGACCTGACGTGGGCCAGTTTCTTCTCATGAGACTTTTGTAGGAAAGCACAGTTTTCAGCAACAACAACTATCATTGTTCTTCAAACTATAACTTTCAGCAAGCTTTTCTAAGTGGCTTGTACGATGACTCTTGGCAACTCCTTTACTGAGTATTGATGATATCTCGCACTGGAATGCTTCCATCTCATGTCACAGACAATTAGCAGGCATATTCTATAACTGTAGTATCTCAGGTATCTTGGCTGGACTCTCAAATACAACACAGGTCTCAGCCTTCAATGTCAAGCGAATAATTACAACCAACTAATGTTAATCTCAACTGTGAGTAACATATTCTCTCAAGAGGTCCTTTTGCAAGCAGGACCTTGGTGTAAGACTGAGAATTGGCGCATATATCTGAACTGCAAGCCATGTCAGAATGTATAGATTGACCTCATTCCCCTTATACCCATTTTAAAAATGTACCCATTAAAAAAATAAATATTTCATTTATTCAATCCCTTTGGCCACCACCACTTTTTTTTTTTTAAGTTTGCTTTGGTTTTCTAATTTGTTTGCCTCAAGAAGGAATAAAACTCCATTATGTATGAATCCCAGGGAGGTGTCTGACTGCCATTAAAGTTTTCAATAGGCCCCCAAACTGCCACTTTAGCAAAGAATTTGCTCAGATGTCAGGGTGGAGGGCATATTCACCAGTTTGCTGGGAACACCCAAGAGTCACTGATATTCCCTGCTTACTGAGAACATTCCATTCTTGTTACTGAAAGCTATTGTTTTGGGATAGACAAAGAATAAACAGGTTTTTAATCAAACAGTTTCTTATTACTTCAGAAACCACTCTGTGCAAGTCCCATTCTGAATTACTTCAGCAAAAAATTTGGGAATGCAAAAAAAAAAAAAAAAAAAAAAAAAAAAAAGGATAAAACATTAACTTTGAACCATAGCGCCCCCTGGCTGTCACAATATCAACTTACACACCCTTCTGAGGTAAAAGTCTACCATAACTAAAGCCATGTGGTTATCCCCACCCCTGTATTCCTCAGACAAATGCCATAAACATGATAGGGCCATGCACAAAATACTGTAAATTGTTAAGACAAGAACTGTAAACAAGCACAAGATACATCTGTAAGAGTGAATGACAAAAGCAAAAAAACTATTGGCTTTCCCCTTCTCTGAAGCAAGAGCCAATATTTCCTAAATGTAGATCCCCAAACTGTAATAACACAAAGCCATGCAGGCTTGTTGCTAACAGTACTTATAAAGGAAGTTAATCATAACCTTTCCATGTTTATAATCTTTGGGCCAAAATAAAAAACAAAAATAAGCCTACACACATGCGAAAAGAGCATCTCATAATCAATTGAACTACCAACTACACAAATCAATGTGACTGACTTTAAGCTCACAAATCATGATGAGTGAAAGAAAAATGTGAGTTCCATTCTCTCATAGAGTCTATTATAGAACATACTGATATCTTACAATGGAAAGTGGTTTTTGTAAACTTTTGCGTGTGTGTGGAAGTGTGGAAGAGCATTTAACAATGCCTTCACAAAATTACAACATATTTTACCAGGACTTAAGACTTCACATGTGACTATGATTTTACAGAGACTGTCATTGTTTATCTCTCTCAACAGACCACTGAGGCTATACTGTAAAGAACACATAAGGAAAACAAAACAGCAAAATAAAAGTCAATTCCAGGACTACAGAATAGAGATAAGGCAAAGCCAAGAAAACAGTCAGTTACTTGGGCCACAGAGATGTTCCACCTTATGGAACACTCTTGTATGGAAAAAATAAATTACTCTTATGCTGAAAACACCTACTAGAATACTCACTGCAGATTTTTTAAATTGTTATTATTTCTGAAAACCAAATTCCACTTGGGAATCTTCTTAAATGAAGCAGAATTACTTTACCAAAAATTAGTATTTTTGAAACCTCAAAATGTTTTGGGCTAGTATTCAATAAATTTGTCTGGCACTGCAGCAGAGAAGAAAAGGAAGAAGACAGCGAGGAAAAAATTTCATATGGGCTCAGATAATTCTGTCTTCAAAAATAGATTCAATACATCCATAGAACTGAAGCTGCTGGAAATGGAAAAGATTTGGAGAAAATCCAAATATGGAGACAATGGTATCTTTTTCTAAAACTCAGCACTGGAAGTGGATTCCAACAATGTATACTTTTGGTTCTAACAATATTCTTCTCATTACAGATGTTACAGAATTTATCAGCCTCTGAGGGTCAGCTGGTTGTCTTTGAATGCAGAGTAAAAGGAGCTCCATCTCCTAAAGTTGAGTGGTATAGAGAAGGGACCTTGATAGAAGATTCCCCAGATTTTAGAATTTTACAGAAAAGTAAGTTGATGCTTTCAGATTATTTTCCTGATAATTAATTTTTATAAATTTATTTATTACACATTTATTTATTTTTATAACTTAACAACTGAAGTTGAAATTTATTTGCTTTTTTGTTAATTTGTTTCTGCCTATCACAAAATAGTAGTACTTGGATTGGTATGAAATATGAACCAATACTTATCAGGTCTAATAGCAGATCAGCAACAATAATATATTCCAAATACCATTCAAGCTGAGAAAAAAAATAGTTCTATCAGTGTAGAAGATTATAACTAAGTTTAACAACTACTTTCTGAGTGCCTGCAATTCCATAAACATTCACTGAGCACCTGTTTTCAGTCCCGTGAGGGCACTTTCAAGAATGCCAAAGAATTTTAAGATAAAGAACCTGCACCTGAGGAACCTGTCATCTATTCCTAGGACTCAATATTAGAAAACTTAGAGCAAGAGGTATATTCCGCATTATATTAGGATGTGAGAGCCTAGAGCCAAGAAGGATCTCTCAGTCTTCACAAACTTTTTTTCCAAGTAGGCTGGATGGGTACAATAAAAATAAGTCATTCCTGAGTTCCAGCTAATTCAGTAACTTTTCCTCACCTAAGGTTTATGTATCTCAAGTGGAATCCTGGTGTGTCCCAAGGTACAGCCACCTCCTTTAGTCAACAGCGCTCTTGCTGCCCTTCTGTGACAACTATCCTGTTCCTGTCATAGTCACTGGTTCTTCAGTCATTTTACTTAACTTTTACAGATTAGCCTTGTCAAATCACTCATGAGTAAGCAAGAAACTATGAAACTCTACAGGAAGCTTCTGATGAAAATATCACCTCTCAGTAAAATAAATGCTCAGAATCTTTTAATTCTTTTTTTCTTTTAGAACCTCGGTCCATGGCAGAGCCAGGTAAAGATCATTTAAATTTAATTTCATTTGTATGTTAGCAGTGATTTGAAATATGTAATAAAACATATCAAAATTACACTGGTGTCAAGAAAGAGAAAAATTAAGTTTTGAAACGAAGATCCAAACCAACTCAAGCTATTACTGTAGGAGAAGGAAATGAGGGAAACATGTACAAATCTGAAATATATATTCAATATCTAATATGAGTGCAGGTAGTTCTGGGTTGTAGAGGAATATTTCATAGGGATATTTTCCCTCTTTCCTTGGCCCCTACTCATGACCTCCTTAAACTGGGCAGAGCAATTTCCATGATGCTAGATCAATTCCAATTCCACAGCCTGTGTCTCAAAACTTATGCATCAGATTTTTAAAATTCACATAATTAATAAAATGTCCATGATGTTATTAGATTTGGTGGGGAGGATACTAAGATGACATGGAAGTGATGGTAGGTGAAGCAAAGCTCTTACTTCTAGAAAATTCAGGTCACTCACAAACCACAGGATAAACACCTGAATTGCCTTTCTGTCATCACCCTGAAGAATCAGGTTGTATTTGTGCCCGTGGGTAAGAATGATGGTTTGGAATTTCACTATTATAATTCTTTCTTTTGAAAACTGAATGGAAAGGCATTCCAGATGTAGACATGAAACATCTATGTTACACAGCCCCACGTCAGGCCCTTGGGGATACAGTAAAGACCAGAGCAGTCTTACTCTAGCACTGCTTGTACTGGAGAAGCGTTTTTCCCATTGAAAATATTTCAGGCTTTTGCTACTTTCAACCAGAGCCGGCTTCTTCACTAGGCAGTCTCATACACAAAATAATTTCAGAAATAATTAAGAAATAATAATTTCAAAAGGGGCCCCGGCCCAAAACAAGCTCAAGCTTTATGATCTGAAATTTTAAATCCAGAGAGTTCTTCCTTCTGCCTATGATGTAAATACCCTTTGGAGACAGAATACTTTATCTTATCAGGCAGGTGTAGTGTAGTGTGAATGAACTGATCAGATCATTTTCTGACAGCAGACTGGTGAAAGATGTGCAAATGTTTGGGAAGAGGAACAGAGAGAAGGAAGCTTGGGCCAAGGGCTCAGAAAAAGGATAGAGGGGTACCAAAACCAAACTCTCCATCATTTAGGATTCTTTGGGAAGCAAATAAAGAAAATCTAACCAAAAGTGGCTTAAGCTCTAAGAAAAAATGTCTTTTGTCACATAGCAAGAGATGCTCTAAGAAATGGCAGTCTTGAGTTTGGTTAATTTAGCATCTCAGAGATCACCCCAGGGCCAACCTTCCCCCCCACCCCCACCCAATTCTGCCATCTTCAGAGTATCCTCTTAGGCTGGTTCTACTCATATAACCAAGACAGCTGCCAGAGTTTTGGGTATTACATGCAAATGACAATGTCCAGAGGCAAAAATAGGGATTAACACTCTTTTTTAATTCCCTTTAAAAAGTAAGGAAGACTTTCCCAAAAACTCTCCAGGAAACTTTCCCTAATATCTCATTGACCAGAATTGCACATCACATGCCACCACCGAGCAAAAATAGAGGTAGCATGACCAACCACGATTCACCACCTGAGGCTGGGAGAGGTCAGCTTGCCTTGGAGCTCATGACCACTCCATGCAGAGTGGACAAAGCCAGGATTCTATTAAGAAGGAGGGAGGTGGATGCAAATTTATTGAGCATGTACTCAACACTGTCTGCCATGGCCTCCTGTCCAGTTTTCCTAGAAGTTATCCAGCGAATTCAATTTAGTTATCATAAAACACCAGGATGCCAAGTTTCTCCTAAGAAACTATGCTTTTATTAATTTTGTTTTTAATGTCAGGTATACTGAGTGATAGATGGAGGTTTACCCTACTGTCTTATACCTCTCTTCATTAGCTGTTGAGGAATATCTAACTACAATAATTTTAGGCTAGAATCATATGATTCTATCTGGGGAGTCACCTTTGTAGTGATTCAAAGGGGCTCATGCTATGTACCGGAGTGATCCATAAGAATTACCATAGTGTTACAAAAGAAAAAATGCATTTCACTCCTTTTTCACCCAGAATTTTAAGTTGCTCTTGCTCCGCCAATTACAATTAGCAAAGCAAAATATTTATTGTCCAGTTTTAAAGTATGGCCTTCATTTAAAATTACCTCACTGCTAAAGTTCCCCATAGATATCAGTCACCAAAAAAAGATTTAAAAAGTTCCCCATGGAAATACTAAGAGATCTGAGTTTTAAAACTGTTTTATTAACCCCTTTTTATTTTACACAGACCTCCTTTTGCTTTAAATCCTAACTTATTTTTGTGATTTTTAAGCTCACTGTTTCTTGTTTCTATTTTTGTCATCTGTACTGATGACATAAAAAACAAATAATCTGCAAATCCGTAATATATAACATTATCATTAAATCCTCTTGTTGATTGTCTGCATGGAGTTGTTTTACATCCTTTGGCTCATTTAGTCTGCTAATCAGTCAATTCAATCAAATAATTATTTGGACTAATTATTCTCAAACAGTTAATACCATCAGCTTCTTAGATTGATTTTATAGAATCACCATCTAATATCAGAAAATTCCACTTCCAGAATTAAGTCATTAACCATTCTGTTTTATTGGAATTTAGAAGAGATTTGTACTTTGGTCATTGCGGAGGTATTTGCAGAAGATTCTGGGTGCTTCACATGTACTGCAAGCAACAAATATGGCACCGTGTCAAGCATTGCACAGCTCGATGTAAGAGGTAAGGGCTCTTTAAATGCCAGAACAGTTTAGACTATGACTTTGAATATGAGTATGGAGAGTTTATATTATCCTTCTTTACTGCTTTTCATATGAAGCTAGCTTGGCTCTCCTAAAATTCTTTTAATTATTGAGGACAGCATTCTTGAACAGAATCCAATCTTCAATTTCTTTTTTAAAAAAAATTTTAATTTACATATAATTGATTTACAATGTGTTAGTTTCTGGTGTACAGCACCATGATTCAGTTTTTTATATATTCTTTTTCAATTTTTAATTTCTTATCACATTTATCACCACCACCTTAGTTATCCTGCTGTTTATTGTACTCCTTAAGAAAACATCTCCTTGGTCTTATATAAGCTTTTAATATTCTTTCCAAAATGGTCTTGGATTTTTTTTAGGTTTTTTTCCTGTATCCTTACCATCTTTTAATGTCCCCAGATTGTGTTTTCTGTTTTTGAGAAGCATTTCCCATGAGCACACTCACCTGGGTTGGATACATGCCCCAACTCAGGGTTGCAAACATCTGTCTTGTTGAGTAAAGTTAACAGCTTAGGTCCTGGTATTGTCCTTTCAGGAAATGAAGACCTCAGAAATAATGGATCTCTTCACTCAGCCAACTCCACCACCAACCTAGCTATTACTGAGCAACAGCCAACCCCACCGAACCCAGAGCCTCCTTCTATGGAACCCCCTAAACCCAAACTGGAAGGGGTTCTGGTAAACCACAACGAGCCCCGGTCCAGCTCAAGGATTGGGCTCCGTGTGCACTTCAATCTGCCTGAAGATGACAAAGGAAGTGAAGCATCCTCTGAGGGTGGAATGGTGACCACCAACCAGACCAGGCCTGATTCTTTCCTGGAGAGATTCAATGGACAGTCAGCAAAAATCCCTGAGCCTTCCTCACCCATCAAAGAGCCACCTCCAGTTCTGGCCAAACCCAAACTGTAAGTAAAAATTGGAAGGGATAACCAAGAGTGCCTGTGACCTTCTCTGAGTCTGCCCTTCTTAAAAATGATGGAGCTGAAAAGGGAACTATAAAATGAGAAAATACACCTTAAATGCTTTGCAGATCACACATCCTTACATCAGTGTAAGTGCACTACGAATACCATCCTTACTATTCATAATCTACCTCCAAGAAATGTTTACACCTAAACTAGCTCAAAGAGATGTTTGTCTAACATTACAGGGCTCCAGGTAAAGCACTTCTACACTCTTCTTATAAAGCCCTTTCTTGTGTCTAATGAGCTTTACAGTCTGTAATTTTATCTTTCTGTTTCCCAGCTTCAACTTAAGTTTTGTAGTCATTATGGGAAAGATACTTAGCATTTTTTAGACAGTTCTTTGCTACGGCTAGATATGCTGCAGTAACCACAGTCGGTTGCATATAAATAGAATGGGATGAAAGAAGAAGGCAAAATATTAGCCTCACCTCAGGAGCCTGATGCAGTTGTCACCCTAATCCTCTGAAGAGTCATGTCGCCATATTTAATGTTCATCCACAGTAAAGCAAGCACAGAACATGATACTACTATTATGTTCTGTCTAATTCACACATCAAAGTGATAAAAATTACATGCATAATTACATAAACATTTAAATATCAACAATAAAATCTATGTTACTGGCATTCCCATCATGTGCTTCTCAGTGCTGACTATAAGATGTTTACTGGAAGCCATTCATGTTTAGTATTATATTTTCCTCACTACTACATAAGGCAAGATTCTGGGCAGAAAATCAAAATGCTACAAAACATGCAAGTCACATCCAGAATACTTCTGTCCCCTTAAAGTTCTGCCAGTCACAGGAAACAGGAATCTACTTAAAGTAAAAATAAAGGAAGAGGTTATTGTAGGGATATAAGGAGGAATGGAAAATGAAATATAGCCAGGCCCTGCACAGAGAAGGAGGGCTAGGGGGTTGGGAGCTAGAACCACATACATGGTCAATCTCGCCTCTGTCCACTGCTCATGCTCCATCTTGAGCACCTCCTTGCTTCCTCTTTGCATGTCCACTCCACTCTTCTTTCTTTGAAGACTCATCAGTTCATATCTGGCCCATCATGGCATGTCCTGTCACAATACGTGTCAGGTTCCACTGCTAACTAAATCAGTTCCCAACACCAATTAACCCAGCCTCGTCAGGTACGGAGGATTTATGTTTGGTGGGAAAAGAGTCAAATGGGTCAAATCAGAAATGTGTATGAAGGCAGTTCTCAGAGAAGGGAGTTGTGAAAACAGGTAACCTCAAATAATCAATTGCCTCCTCTGTAGGGCCTCCTCTTACCCAGGGGCTGTTTAGGGGCTAGTAGGTATGTCAGTTAGGATTAGGTTTAACTTCATATTGCAGACAGCACTAATGTGGATTAAACACGTGAGGGTTTATTTTTCTCTCAAATAATGGGCAGTCTGGGGCCATGATGATGGCTCCAAAGTCATCAAGTACCCAGTCTATCTTCTGCTCTGCCATCTTTAGCACTGGCTTCTGCTCCACCATCTTTAGCACTGGCTTCTGCTCCAGGTCCCCTCATGGTCCAAGACAGCTGATGGTGCCTAGTTATCACGTTTGTATTTCAAGCAGCAGAAAGGGCAAAGGGGTAGAAGCCCTGATATTTTTCTCCTTTACAGGAGCCTTCTTAGTACATACCCAAAATCTTCTTCTATTTCATTGGCCAGGACTTAGTCACATGCTATACTAACTACAAAGGAGGCTGGGAAATGTAGTCTTCAGCTGCATATGTTGCCTCCATGAATAAAATCGAGTTCCCTTACAAAGGGAAGAATTAAGTAGTCAGCCAGCAGTATCTACCAATGAACATAAAAATTCTTTCTACTAAATTATGTAGTGACACCCTCTAAAAATCCAGTCCTCAGCACTATATGAGTCTTTTTTTTTTAACATTTTTTGCCTTTCTTAAATTTTTACTTAATTAGGTGAATATAGGTTTGTGTTAGCAGAGGTATGAATATGCAAGTATATGCTCCCCTCACCACACACACACATCCTTTGTGAATCCACATGCCTACTACCTTTTCTTACTGGTTTTAACCTTACTCGTTTTCACCTTTTAGGTTTTGCATTAAAATATACTGACTCTCTCAATAGTCTTGTCAAGGATACAGTTTTCTGCTTGTTCCTTTAACTTACCACTCATACGAAAAATAGATAAAATTCTTACAGATTTTAAAATTGCAACAGAAAGGGAAGCTGTCATTTTTAAACACTGTGCCATCAAAAAAATAATTGAGACTTCGAAATTTTCAACTTGAGTATTAAGCTTCCCAGAGAAGTGATTCTTCATCCTGGCTACACTCTAGAATAAAATGTGGAGATTTTACTGAAAAATATTTATGCCTTCCATCCCAACTGAACCAGAATCTCTCCACAGATTATTTTAATGTGCAGCCAGGTTGGAAACCACTGGTGTAAAGTTGGAGAAATTGAGTTACAAGCCTTTATCGCTCCACCCGGCCCCATACACACACTCCTCCACAGCCAGGGTGAAAAACAGAATTAACATTTAAAAAGAGGAAAGTATCAGACAAAAACCAGAATGTACTGGGAAAGCCTATGCTTTGGGGACAAGTGTTTAGAGCAGTGCTTCTCAGTCCTGGATGCACAAAAGAATCACCTAGAGCCTTGCTATTCAAAGCACTGGCATCACCTTGGAGGTTGATGGATCTGCTCTACTCCAGAGTACTGAATCAGAATCTCAGTGGGCTGGGCGGAGGGCAGAAATCTATGTTTTAACAAGCCCTCCAGAGGGTTCTGCGGCTCACTAAAGTTTAAGAATGACCTACATTTAAAAAGATAATAATAAGTATGCCTGGATCCTTTCTCAGGCCAATTGGCTCTCTGGCCAGCGGTACTTAAATGGGTGAGGTTTTTTGTCTCAAGCCCGCTGGGTGATCTAATGTGTAGCCAGCATGGTAATCACTGCAAAAAACACAACTGAAAGCTGATTGTAGAAACATATTTACCCAGAATTAGTTACTTTAATTCATGATGCGCTGGCAAATGTTTTAAACTACAGGCACAGGTGGGGAAGCCCTGATTTGTAGCATTTGCGAATTTCCTCCCACCATGGCTGACTTCAAACTACTAAAAAAAAAAAAAAAAAAAAAAAAAAAGGCCATTGAACTGGGAATTGGGATGAGGTGTGCATAATCTGCTCTCTAGAGCCATCGAGAGCTGGCTCCAGCACACATTGCCCCAAACTGTTGTTGCCAAAACTGCTTTCAACAGTACTTGATACAGAATCCCAAATTGTCCTGCTGTGTTTGTCATTAAGCTTTAACATTTTACCTTGACCATTTAACATCACTAAGAAATTCTCCTGTATTCCAGAAACCACAACAAGAAACATCCTTAAAATTCTGAAACTCTAATTTTCATTCTTTCAAATCTCAAAATTGATATTTGTAGTTCAGAAACTGAAAAATGTAACAGCCACCATTTATTGATCACATGTATGATTTAGGTGATTTATCTATCAATTCTCACAATGTTAAGAGATATTACTTATTCCTATTTTACTGATGAAGAAATTGGGGTCAGAAAAATCTAAAAACCACCCAAAACCACAAATAATACGATTGGCAGGATTAGGACCTAAATCTGTCTGTCTGCAAAGCCCATATTCTTGAGCCTCGTGCTTAAGCTAAGTTGTGGCAAAAGAGAAGATATTTTCAGGTAACCTGATAGAGCTGATAATCTATAGAAAGAAAGCTTGGGTGTAAACCTGATTTCAGAAATCCTCACAGCAACAAGAAATGAGCAGCTAAGTTTATAGCATTTTACAACAGGCTGTTATTTTGAATGAGAGATGTTACTCAGGGTTTTATATGCTTTGTAATTAATCTTGCCTTCCTTTATTCTTTCACTGCACTTTGTACCTTCATTATTAAATAGTAAGTTTCACATGTTATCTGTAAATAACCACCGGTTATTTGTATTACATGTGTGTATAGTAAGATAGTTGAGCCCTGAATAGCTCATACTAACCCAGACATGTTTGTATCTCCTATACTACTTAGCAAGGTAAACACACAGAAGACTCAATAAAAGTTCACTGAATACTGGAATTGACACCTTATCCTGATGTAATGAATAAGCAAGCTGAAACAGCTGTTTTAAATCCCTTCTTAAACAAGATACACTTTAATAAAAAAAAAATTGTTTAACTGTCAAACAACGAGACATTATTCTCAAACGAATTCTTCCAGAATCTTAGGTAATCAAAACAAGTTGATGCTATACCTCATAAATCACTATGTTTAAGGTTTGTAACCCTCTACAATCCAATATACAGTATTGAATGATAAGGGCTAAGATGTCTTACTTGAAGTTAAAAGCCAGTTCTTAGTTTGCATTCAATGGGAACTAAAGGAAAACAGGACTCAATCAATACCAAGTGACCTCCTGGCCCCTTTTTTTCATCCTTATCTTTTTAAGAGTACTTAGCTTTCTTATATTACTTTCTTTACTTCCATAACCACAATAAAATACTTTTGCAATATTATCAGATTAAAATCTACTCAAACTACAATACAAACATGTCCTAAAAACCACATAGCATTGTTTTTATGCTACAGCAATCACAGAACGTGATCTACTAAATATGAGATCCATTAAAAACTTAAAGGTTTTGTATTTTCATGCCATTGAGAAAGTTAACACCTGCAGGAACAATGTTAATTAGATATGTTTTTCTAAGGGTAATCTAACAAAGGTATTTCTGCTTCTCTTGAATGCTGACCTTTTCATCTATGATGAAATGAAAGGGTTTAATTAATTTTTAATTATATTACTTTATTCTCTCAGTTTAAATACTTACTTCTAAAAAGAAGAAAGTTACTGTGTCAAGTAGCTAATAACCTCTAAATTCTCAGTTTAACTCAAGAGTTTTCAAAGCTGAACAAACGACTGCACATTATGTAGCATTTGACAGCAGTAATGAAAGTGGATATGGGCCTCTATTTTGTGAAGTTACTTTTCCATATTTTGTGTATCATAAATGTTAATGGAAGGAAGGAAAAAGGTCTTAAACTCCAAGAATTAAGAAAAATCAAGGTTTGAAGAAGCTTCTGGCTCAACTTTATTGCTGCTGGTGTTGATGTTCCTGATGACTGTGAAAACATAAAACTTTTCATTTTTAATAGATCTCATGTTCAGCAGATCACCTTCTATTTTTTCAAAGGACATGAAACCACGGTGGCCTTGAAGCACTGTGGTCTCACTTGTGGATCTTCCTAGGATTATTTATCCAAAAACAGTTTCTCCTACACAGCCAAGTTCGACAGCCCCGACAACTTTATGTACACATAACTTTTAGACATTTTCATTTTCTATTTTCTTTCTTAAAAAATAATTACCTGTTTTGTTAAGAAAAGTAAATAGACTGTGGGACTTAAGGCAAATCATATAATGCTTCTGTGACTCAGGTTTCTTGAAACAGAGAAAATGCTCCCAGTTTGATCTTTTTTAGGCACAAGAAAAGTCGAAGGCTATGTTTACAATTAGAGTTTCCATACAATCTATCATTCAAACCATGACATTTTCGAGAGTGAAAGACTATTAATAACTATGCCAGGAAAACAGGCAAAAGGCAGGACTGTCTAGAATGAATCGGGACACATGGTCACCTTATCTATAAAGCTTTGTTGTCAGAAGAGAATGAGAAACACCGAGACATATCCAGCTGTTTTTTTAAAGTTTGCTCTAAAATGAGGCAGAGTGAAGAATATAGCACATTCTTGGAGAACTCAGCCCCCTTCAGTAACTCACATCAGTATGTAGCTCAGTGCCTTCTGTCCCAAAGCATATACTATCTGCTCATCTCGGAACTCTGAGCACTTCCAACAAGAGGACCATAGTTTCTATTTCTTTTTTCTAACTTATAAACATTATAAAATGGGGCTGCTACATTGCACAACTCCTGGGTCACAACACCTAGAACATGCCTCTTGGCATTGTGTACCATGGTGGCCTTTCCCTTCTTCCTGGCAATCAAACAGATTTAGAAAGGACAGACAACTCCCAAGGGACTGGCCGGCTGATTTCTGGAAACTCTGGTTTTGTGTTCTTAATCAGCATTTAGTTATAAACAGACTGTCTCTACATTTTCTGAAGGGTGAGGTGATGGTGATGAATTTCTCTTCTCTCTCCCTACTCTTGTTCCGTGCGCAGTGACTCCAGCCAGCTACAACAGCTTCACCACCAAGTCTTACTGGAACAACAGCAGCTGCACAACCCATCTCCTTCATCTCCTAAGGAGTTTCCTTTCAACATGAGTGTTTTGAACTCAACTGCTGCCCCAGCAGTGGCAATGTCTAGCAAGCAAGTGAAGGCCCCTTCATCACAGACATTCAGCTTGGCCCGGCCAAAGCATTTCTTCCCCTCCACGAGTACCACTGCAGCAACTGTGTCCCCTTCCAGCTCGCCAGTGTTCACCCTGAGCAACACTCCTCAAGCCATGCAGAGGACAATGAGCAAAGAAAGTCTCTTAATTTCTCATCCCTCTGCACAAACCAAATCTCTAGGAGGGGTTTCCATCCAAAATGAGCCACCCCCTCCAGGTCCCATAGAGCCAGCACAACCACCACTCACATTTTCCATCTCCAGCGGAAACCAGTTTCAGCCCCGCTGTGTGTCTCCAACTCCTGTCTCTCCCACCGGCCGGATTCAGAACCCAGTGGCTTTCCTCAGCTCCGTTCTGCCTTCTCTCCCTGCCATCCCACCCACCAATGCCATGGGGCTGCCGAGAAGTGCACCATCTGTGTAAGTGTCACTGAGATCTTCTTGATGTAAAAGATGCCATTTATGAAGGGACATAGGCATAGAATAGCTTGGTCGGGGACAGGACTCTCATTTAGTGCATTCCTAGAAAATCCTCTCTGTAATACAAAATAAATACTGAACACCTTAGGATAAAAGGGCATGATTCAATAGTTTAATTATTGAAAACACCTCTACAAACACAGATTCTCTGTGCAGTGCTCCATCTTTGCACAGAAGATGCCTTCCATAAATGACTGATGATGCCTGGTGTCTGGTTGCCATTACACCCACTTTGATATCTAGGCCTCTGTACACTGGCCCGTGCTTTTCATGAGTAAGACAAGTGTGAATTTATTTTACAGGCCATCCCAGGGACTAATGAAGAAAAATACAAAGTCTTCCCAACCAGTAAATGATGATTACATTCGTGAAACTAAGAATGCAGTGATTCTAGATTTGGGGAAAAAGATGAATTTCAGCGATGTCAGATCAAACCAGCAGGTAAGGTTGTTGGGTTCAGAGGTTTACTGGAATTTCATTGTAAGGAATATAATTTTGCTTAATTCCATCCTCGGATGCCCAGGCCATCTGACCTCAGTGAAGCTGAAACTGCAGCCTTGGAAGGCAGAGTACAGACTGACCATGGGTCATGTAGGAAACTCGTCCACATGGATCCACAGTTCCTGATTAGCCCAGCAGTTAATTCAGCTTACTTGTTTACATGTGTTTACCTAGAATAGAGTATGTGAAAGGAGAGAGACTAAATAGTCTGTTTTCCATTCCAGCAATCCTCAGCTCAGTACTGGCAAACACCATCACATCTTTGAGCTATTTCAGTATCTGAGACTTGAGGTGATCTAGACTTCAAGGAACTCTGGGTTTCCAAGCTGGCCTTTATCTGACTTCTTCAATCTAGTGTGCCTGGGGGTTTGCTCACCTCTCAATCCTTACATTAGGTTGAAGCATGTGAAACAGCCATTAGGCAATACCCTGTGATTCAACCTGTACAATGCCTTGCTTTCTAGTTAAGTGTTTACACTGAAGGAGAAAAAGGAAAGCCATAAGCATCACATAAAAGAATGACAGACTGAGTATTTGAGTCATTTATTTTTGCTTTTCATAAGGTGGTTATTTTTTAAATGCAGATTTATATTTTACTAATCTAACTCTTGATTTATTTCCCAAGGTGGAACTGATAAAATATATTTTGAAATATAACATGAAATTTTAGTGAAAACTATATGCCAGGTATTGTGGATTTTGTGACATAAGTGATCCCTGGAAGCAAGGGTCCAGACTTCCCTGATCATTTGCTGTTTTCCTTCATGTTTCTGTCTCTTAATTCCAGTGGAGTCATTGATATACAGTATTGATATACAGATATATGTTGGACAATTTTTACTGAGTGGATTCTTTTGAATATGATGTTTAAAACCTTTTTAAAACTGATTTTAAGTTACTGACTTGAAGCAGGATATTTAAGCTTGCCATAATCAAGTATACTTTTCAGATATTATTTCATCAAATTACATATATTTCTGGGAGGCAAATACCCAGGCAACTACTCTTCTAGCGAAACTCAGGTACAGCTGGCAAACTGTCAGTGGTGGAACCAGATCTAGAGCCCAGGTCTCCAGGACACTTCCACATTTTCCCTGAAACTCTGCAGCCTTTTTCAGTTTTACGACAGTTACCTCCAAGCCCCATAAATGTTGCTCTGACTAGCACAGATTTATTTTCCTATAATACTGTCATCACAGTTGTGGTTGTTAATCCTTCTAAGTGTCACTGAAATCACAGCTGTATTCAGCCTATGTCCTTAACAACTCAGACAGGGAGCAATTAGAACCCTGTAAAAATGATACCAGGTCAGTACATAAGATGTTTGATTTTACTTTTATGCTTACCCTGTAAATAGATTCATGCTAATCCACTGATCAGCTCAGGGGAAAGTAGGGCTTTTCTCTTAATTACTGGAAGTGTAAGTACATATAAACATGAGCTTCCATGAGTGGAGTGCCATGAACCCAGTAGAAGTCTTTATTAAACCTCCATCGTGAATTAACTTCAGGGCTAAGAGTAGGAACTTGGAGTCTCAAAAAGCATCTCAGTCCTCTCCATCTGAGTATCTCTGACACTTGGCAGTGTTCTTTTGACAATTATCATTCTGGGAGTTACTATGGTATGTTAAAGACAGAATTGATCTTAGACAGCATTCTATGCCATGGATAATCAAAGCCAAGCTACATAAATGCAATTCAGGAAACTAAGGAGCAGGCTGGGATGGAATGCTTGCATTAGGTTGGCAGATGTTGACTCTGAGGAAGTTTTGAGAAAGAAATGATGACCACATTATAATACTGTTTTGTCCATTGCTGCCTTGGGAAATGACCATGAAGAAGTCATGAAGAACTGCCTAGATGTATTGTGGCCTGTGGGTGAAGTTATAGAAGAAAATTTGCTTAGAAAAAGTGGGAAAACTTGTGTATTGACAGCTGGCTATATCTGCATTCTGGGGACACAGGAATCAAAGTAATCTGTTTCCTCACTCCCATATTAGCCTACGTATATGAAGGGGAAGCAAATGATTACTTCTGAAGAGTATGCATTTGTTTTGTTTTATTTTGCTTTGTCAACTTTTAGGTCCAGAAAGCTGGACTCTCTTGTCCCCAATTTAGTCCCAAGCAAATGAAGAGTAGGAACCATCCTAGAACATCTGTGTGGTTTAGCATTACCATACTATGCTGAGCATGAAAGTAAATCAAAGACCCTTGAACAATGAATATTACTGACTACAAACAATTCCCTCCCCAGAACTCAAACTTCTAAATTAATATTTTACTGGGTAGACTGCCCTAGGAGAACATTGCTAAGATTATGTTAGAGAATGTTTTGCCTTAAATGACTATTTTAGAAATGTATTTTCTTTGATATATATTTCTACCATTTTGTATTTGTTATATTTATATAGTGTTTAAGCTCTAATTCATTTTATATAACATTTCTAATTAGCAACTAACATTTGCTTATTGACTCAGAACTTTGTGTCATTCTTTCAGATGTTCGTATTTATTTTAAATGTTTAGCTTTCCAAACAGACAATGATTTCTAGACTTAAGGCTGCATCATTTCTTATCTTGAGGGGTATCATTCACCACCAATGGATCTTCATTGAACATCAATTGGTTTAGGTTATCAAGGTGAATCTGAGAGGTCAAAGGAGTCTAGGATCAAACAAAATGTAATAGAGCCTTTATAACCAATGATTCTAATTCACGTATGACTTAGCATGACATTTTGCACCCAGTAAATAGCTGGTAACTGTTAATGTCTAAATAAACACACACATATCTTTAAAGAAAAGAATTATATTTTCAAGTGGTATATTCTTCTGAAATAATTTTTTTAGCTTTTTGTTTTCTTTCACGAACAACTGAAATTCTATGCAATTCATTTTCAAGTAAGGTCTTTAACTTAAGCCTGAAAAGGATGGATCAAATGTCATTGATTTGCTTGCCATACTGGCCAGATTTACACAGAAAAATATTCTCTACTTTGAGCACAGACACCACCTACAAGTCACTGACAAAGAAATTCCTGCTTTCACTCACATGGGGACAAGGCAAGGGAAAATGGAGAACACAGCACAAATCCAGTCCTGGAAATTCAAAGTGCACAGACACCAACAGTGGACCAGTAGTACAACCTTTGTGCAGAACAGTGCAGAGAGCACCTTTAAATTTAACTTAAACATACTGCTTGTGTTTTGCAAATTTCCTTACAAAATCTGAATCCCATCAATCATAACTTGGAATGATAATCTTGATTTATGTGTAATAGGGGTAGTTATCCTTGGGATAACTCAACTCTTAGTTGCAAAACACTACAAACAACAACAACACATTAATTCCTGCTTTGGGGATGGTGTGCATCTTTGTTAACATCTCAGATGTAAAGATTCAGTGCTTTAGAAACAGGCCACATGCTCCTACCACACAGTTTTCATGGTTTCCTTGTTCCTGAGGTTCAGCTTCGCAAACATTTTCTGAAATCTTTCACGGAAACTCCTTGACCTACAGTATTCTTATTTTGTCGCTCATCTGCAATTTATACATCATATAACTGGTACATTAAACAATTATGTCTAAAAAGTAATCTTTTCTCCCTTTATCCCTTTAAATTTATCCAATGGGCCTTATTCTTCTCCTGTGCCTGGCAGTCTCAAATGTGAGGTAATCTCAAAACATTTTGACCACTTTTGGTTCGTATAAGGGTCTACGTTTACTTTGTTGCAAAATAAAATCTTGATCCATTAATACAAAACTTCTAGCCCTTGTAGTAACCAACACCCCAATCCTTATTCAAAAATAAGACACACACACACAAACACCCCCATTCACACCCTGTACCCACACCTCAGGGATGGCTGCAAATGGGAAACCTAAAGTCAGGAAGGAAGTATGGCCCAGCTTCTCTCTTTTTCACTTCCTCCTCCCCTACTTCACTAACTGCTGCTCCTTACTCCCTCCTTTCCCAGCCAGAGGGACAAAAACTGCCCCCCCCCCACTGGCTTTGTCTCATATGTGGCCCATGTGTGCATGACAGGAACCATCACAGGTCCTCTTCCGACCTGACACATGCAGGAATGCAGGCTACTCAAGCAGCCTTCAGTGTGTCCACCAACAAAACCCACCCTGCTCCTCACTCTAGATTTCTTAGGTGGGAATCAAATACCAACCCACTGGAGGAACACAGTAAGCTCTACAAATGGGTCTATTTAATCTCCCTGAATAGACTGGAGGTGAAAGGCAGGTTCTCTGGGGCTAGAGGAGGAGGTAGGAGACTCACAGATATTAATGGCTCTCTCCAAAGTCACCTAACTAGATCTTCTCCTCTAAATCATCTAATCTGTTCTTAAGCATGTGCTTTGAAATTTCTGGAGGACACTTTGTCTCCCAACTCACTTGTCTTCTGATATCTAGCTCATCTTGGTAGAAACTTCCAGTTAAGATCTGGTTACAACTGTATCCTCAGTATGTAGTTACAAACAGTATATTTTAAATAACTCATTGAGTATCCTGTTTTCATCACCTCCCAATCTGTAGTATAGGTAAAACAATATATAACCGATAAGTGTACATTTGTAGCAAAATGAAATATACATATTTTCATCATATTGCTTCCACAGTTCCTTTGGTGAAGTCAATTCAAACATTTATGAATACCCTAAAATCAGGCCCCAACTTGGTAAAATCAAGTTCCTAAAATTAGTTGTTTGGAATACATGGAGACAACGTTTTATTTATATTCTTTGGTAAGCACTTAAAAGCCTTACATAGCACTCATTTGTTCCTGAAGTATAAATATAAGCCTAACTTACCACCATGTATAATAATACTTTTTCTGAAAAATTAGTTCATACTTCCAATATACAATTTCAGAATTTCATCTCCCCCCTATAAGAACTCTGCCAATGTAATTAGCCAGGAATTTGCCAGCCCTTGCTGGTCATGCAGTAGGAGAAGCTGAAGAAAAGGTGCCTTAGCTTGGAACAAGGACTCCACTAAAACAGTGGCTAGAAGAGGCATGGAATGGACTGGAATTTGGGGACTTAAATGAAAAAGGTGAGAAGTCATAGAAAGCTAAGACTTCCTACCACCCTCACAAAAAGCCTGGAGTGTCCTGAACTCTAGGATCTGTGTGTGAGGTTTGCAAACTACGTGAATTGTTCTTTCTAACTGTAACTTTAAAAATAATAAAGCTATTTAGCGCCTACCTCACATAGTAAAGGAATGAAATGACTCATTGGTTTTACTCCTAAGTGTCCAAAAGATAAACAAATTTGTTAAAACGAAAAATAATATCCATTTAGGAGCATGAATGCAATTCAATAAAGAAGACAAATATATTCCTTATGTGATTTTTTACTGTCAAGACTAGGAAACAGTTCAAATTTGTGCGACTATTTAACATATTTATGGAAAATACAGTCATTGTATAGCATTAGGCTGAATCACCTGAAATTGCTGGTATTCCACCATTTTTACCCTCAAAAATGGCAATTTCATATAGTTCAACCTAATAGGTAGATAGTTGGAAGCTTTAAGTATTAACTTTTTTAAAACTCCTATAATGTAGAAAATAGTCTTAATATTTTCAAAACTAAATTAGGTTTCCAATTAGTGGAAGTGAACAATCTTTTACTTCAATTAGTTTGAATTATCTGATTAAAAACTAATAAGCTTCACTGGGGAGTAATCATATTTTCTACCCCAAAAGAGATGTTGGTTTATTTTGTTTGCCCAATCTGAGATGAGGCTGAGAGGGGAGATTTTAAATCGGTTCCAAGAAATTGAATCCAAAAAAATCTGGTTTCTGTGTTTCCTAAATTCCAGTTCTATACAAATTTAAGTGATAATATGTATAAGACAATAACTAGAGGATATGAGTAATATGATTTAGTAGCTTGTTAACATTTAAGTCCTGAACTCAATTATTATGCCTATGACTAGGGGCAGAAGCAAATCAGCCACGTGCTTCCAAATTCCATTTCAGGTGCATGTTAGTACTATCTCCATGGAGCCTACCTAAATTATAAAATTATGGTTAACTAGAGTCACAAGTTTAACTAATGGTCTCACCTTCACCCCAAAGCACATAGCTCCAGATTCCTCAAAGATGTAGCAGTGCTGGAACAAGTGATTGCCCCCAAGTCATTCATGTATTCTTTCATCCTTCAAATACTTATTGAGCACCTCCCATGAGACAGGTGCTCACTATTCCATGCACTGTAGATATAGTTGGAAGCAAGACAAATAAGATCTCTGCTCTTTTGATGCTAACATTCTAAGGCTTAGAGATATTCAATTATTCAATCAAAAAACAAGCAAACAAGAAAAGTACTAGATAGCAACCAGTGCTCTGTAGAGAATTAGACTGGGGAGCTACTCTAGATGAAGTGGCCTGGGAAGACTGCCGTGGGGAGGTGACATTTAAGCTTAAGAGAATAGGGCAGGAGGGGGAGTCAGAGGAATCCAGGATAAGTTCTAGATTTAGGTTAACTTAGTGTATTCAAAGTATGGTCTGAGACCTGCAAATTGTCATCTCTCCACATTGAGATAAGTACGTACAGAAATTGAAAGTAACCATTAAGACATTTCTATAGCATCTGACGGTGAAATTTTATGTCTATTGAATTTAGTAATTCTGCATGCCTTTTCTACTCATTTTTCTATCAATTCATTTTTATTTTATTTTACAAGAGTACAGGTTGGAAAACCTATTTTTAAAACCTGGTTTTCACCATAGGTAGTGTGAGAAATACTGGCTTAAGCACTTAACCAAGTGGATGAATAGTGGTGCCATTTCCTGAGATGAGGAAGAGCAGGGTAGGAGCAACTCCTCTGGGGGACAGAAATCAAGTGCATGCTGCTTGGACCATGCTAAGTTTGAGATGCCCATTAGATACCCAAGCCATGATGTAGATTAAGTTGTTTGTCATATGACTCTCGCGATGTCGAGCAGATCACTGGGTATATGAGTTGCAGGGAGAAATCAGGCTTAGAGACATGGATTTGGAGTCATCAGCATACAGAAAGTATCTGAAACTGTGAGATCAGATGATATCACCTAGAGCAGAGGAGCTAGCAAAGGAGACTGATAAGGATCAACTAGAGGAAGAGATCGAGAACCAGTATGGTGTCATGGAAACTAACAGAAGATAATGTTTCAAAAGGAGAAAGTAGCCACCTGTATCTAATGCTGCCTGAGAGGTCAGGTAAGGTAAGAACAGACAAGTGACAACTGGATTTGGCAAATCAGGAGACCCTGATTGTAGCAATCTCAGTGGAACAGTGAGAACACAAGCCTAACCAGAGTACACTAACAAGAGAATAGGCAACAAGGAAATGAGGCCATAACAATAGAAAGTTATTTCAAACAGTTTTGTTATGAGGGCAGCAGAGATACAGTGAAGTCACACATGGAGTCAAGGGAGATTTATTTAAGACAAGTTTTCCTCAAGTACGCAGATGGGAATGTCCAGTAGAGACAGGAAGTTGGTGATACAAGCATGTATCAGAATGCAGTTCAAAATAACTCTGCCAAAATACCACATAGGCAGTTCTACATTATTAGTAGCTATGGAAATTACATTCCGTTTTCATTCCATTCCCTACAAGATTGTCCTGGGGCTCCACGCGGAAGGTGAGGAATCAGGATTCACTAGGACAGTTTGGGATTATAGTACAGACACTGAAATCTCCTTTAGTGCTCCATGGTGAGGAAATGGAAATGAAACATGCCTGGTTTATTGAGGTTCCATCATGTAAATCTAACATTTGAATCTTAAAAAGTCTCATCCTCAAATTATACTGATGAACACATTCTTCCTCATCCATAGAAACTGAAACTGAAACATTTACCATTTTAACAGGAGTACAAAATTTCAAGCTTTGAGCAGAGGCTGATGAATGAAATAGAGTTTCGCTTGGAACGTACCCCTGTTGATGAATCAGACGATGAAATCCAACATGACGAGATCCCCACGGGCAAGTGTATTGCTCCCATCTTTGACAAAAGACTCAAGCACTTCCGGGTTACAGAAGGCTCTCCAGTCACATTCACCTGCAAAATTGTTGGGATACCTGTTCCAAAGGTAGGGGAAGATGACCAGCCAGTCAGCCAATCAACAGTGCAGAACTATAAAGAGCGCCTTCAAGAAAGTCTTATCAAAAAAAAAAAAGAGAGAAAGAAAGTAAGAATGTCTTATCAGACCTCTATGAAGTATCCACAGAGGGAATGAAAAACAATACCAAAAAACTAATTAAGCCCAGATAATTTGACTAAAAAGAGACAATCAGGAATAGGATCATGAAATAGTCAGGCAAGAAATAAATCAGACTACTTATGGGTAAGTTGACATTTTTATAAAAGTTTAAAATAAGTTTCTTAGTCATATCTTCTGTTTCGGGCTGTTGATTCTCTCAATCATCAAACTCACCAAACTGACATTTTTCTTCATATTTAACATTTACTGAATATCTACAGCACGCCTGTTGTACCAAGTCAGCTATATTTGTATCATTACTATCAGGTTGGTAAATGCCAAAAATGTCATATCGTTACCACTGGCTGCTGAAAAATCTTATGAGTCACCAGATTTTTTGGCAGTCAGCTGAGAGAAGGATTTACACCGGGTTTGTCTGCAGCAGGGAATCGCTCCACTCTTGTTTCACAGACATTAATGTGCTGTTAGCATGTATGATTAGGTAACCAGGAAATGTAGAGAAGGGCAGCTGCAACCAGTACTTTATCCCCCATCTTTGAGAGATCTCCTTGATACACACAGAAGTTAACATGAAAACTATGTATACTTAAATTTTAATCAGATGAGAAATTTATTAGCAAATGAATCTTGGCCTCGTTCTACTTGGTATAATAAACCATACTCTCCTTTCAAGTAAGGTGAGCTATTCTAGGCCCTGAGATCTGGGACTGCAGGAGACTTGAGCTTGTAAAAAAGGATAATGGGGAAAGTTCCAGACTCCTGGTTTTCATTAGTTTGCCTCTGAAAACACATCTGGTCCTTAGCGTGGCTTTTTAAGAAATTAAAAAGTACAGTAAAACTAGTCAAAAGCCTTATCTCAATCCTAAATTATATATCATTTTTTTACCTAAAAATTCTGTGTGTACTAGTAAGGAGCATATCACGCTGTCATTTATCATATGTTTTATAATTTTTTTCTAAGTGTTTTAGAAGGGATGGGTTCCTTGTTGTAGAGATGGCAATCCACCATTGCCTCTTCCTATTCTTCACATCTTTATACTCTAAAGATGTACAGAACGGTGTTAAATTCTCCTTGATTATTTTTCATCACAGGTTTACTGGTTCAAAGATGGAAAGCAGATTTCAAAGAGAAATGAGCGCTGCAAAATGAGGCGAGAAGGAGATGGGACATGTTCTCTGCACATTGACGCCACAACCAGTGATGATGATGGCAACTACACCATCATGGCTGCCAACCCCCAGGTGGAGATCAGGGCTCTGCGCTACACTGCACTCTGAGGAAGGAGCGGTTGATGTCATTGTGAATAAACCTTGAGAAGTGCGAGTTACTAAGGATAGCTGGGGAAAGTGAATGAGAAGCACTAAAATTGTGTGTAACTAGAGCACAGTATCACAACTTACAAGACCAGTCAGCTGCTGATGGGTCACTCAACCCTTCAGCCTTAGTCAGAGAACATCCGTAGTGTCTATACACTAAGTAAACGCCCCAGACCTATGAGACTAAATCTTGTGTTTATCAATTTACTGACTCTCTCAAAGAGCCTATAAATCATTCTGTCAAAGAATGATGTGTCATTTTCTGTTCTTTAAAGAATAAAATACTTCATAAAGACTTGTGACTACCCCCACTCACAAATTTTTATCAAAGCTGGAAAGCCATCATCTTTCGCTTTCCTTTTCTGAAGAGATGAAGACTTAAAATTCCCATTAAAGATATGACAGGATAAATGCCTTCAACTGCTATTAGAATAGGAGGTACAGAACTATAATTTCTACTCTCACCCACTCCTCCTATTAAAATGTTAATTTTGAAGATAATCTCTATAGAGGAAAGTATAAAAATACGTGGCCATGATCTCTGCATGTGCCTGCAGACATTAAGTGCACAAGAATTAAAATTTTTTACTTTTGTGCTCTGTTCATTCTCAGCTTAAAAATGAAAGTCATCACAATACTCTTAAAAATCCTTTCCCCTAGAATACTAAAAGTGGTTTAAGGAGTTTTATCATTTTCATTCTCCCCTCCAAAAAACCTCTCAATATTTAGCCAAAATTTCTCATAATGTTCCAATCCATAAAAATGTATATAAATGGGAAAATGTAGAATTCTTCTATTTTAATTTCATTCATTTTCTGTTTCTCAGGGGAGAATCAGCTGTTCTGGCCACTTGATGGTACAAGGTTTGCCCATTCGCAGTCGACTAACAGCTGCTGGTCCGTCTCACAGGTAAAGACAGTAAGAATCTCCTTTCTCTAGCCTCTCCCAAACATCCACCCACCACAATGAGCACTGAAGTACCGGATCAACAGACTGTTACTTAACATGTGGTCCTCCACCTGGAGCATCTGCATCACTTGGGAGCTTGTTGCAAATACAGAATTCCAAGCCCCACCCAGACCTACTGAATCAGAATCTACATTTTAATAAGATCTCCAGGTGACTCATAAGCACACTAAATTTAAGAAGCATTGGTCTACAGTACACTTTTAATGGTTCAAAATTTGTAACCATCAGTAGCACCTGTGCACAAAATATATAAATCTTTGAATTAAATTACCTTTACCTTTAAAAAAGAGAGACCATTAATGATTATATGTATACAAATCAAAAAAATATTTTTGCTACTGTCGTCTACAACATAACAGTTGTCTCCAGCATAGCAAATGGCTTTCCTCTTCTGTGATTTTACTAATCACAGAAGAAAGAGCCTGGCTTTCTCTTGAGTCTTATGGTGCCACAAAGTCTTAGCAAAGCATTTTATAGTTGCTGACCTGGAAGAATTAAATGAGACTTAGCAAAGCAACAAAAATAGTGACCCATGTTTCAGATACAGCATTTCACCACCATTATAACTATACCTTCTTAGTTTTCTTTCCCCTTCTTCAAGAACACCTGTTACTGTTGGTCAGTCTTAACCAGTCTAAGTTCATGATCATCTTTAATCGTCTGACATAATTTATTAGCCAGGTTAAATTTTATCACTCAGAGACACAGGGATTGCAGCTGCCTTGTTCTGGGTTATAAACAGGACTTCTCTTTTGGCTCTCATTTCAGGTTCAGATTGAATACTGATTTACTTGTTTATTTGGAAACTTTTGAACAACTGGTCAAACCCAAAGCAAGGGGAGCTGAACCACTTAACCCAGAATGACTTCAGAGAGAAAAAAACCTAAAGCCTGTTTATTTAATCACAGATCTCACAAGATAATCCTACAGTGTATGAGATGCTTAGTATTTTGTCTTTTACAACAGCTCCACATTATTATCTATTATTTCTTTATGGTCCAGCATACCCCTCCAAAAAAAAAAAAATCTTTTCTCCAAGCCCTATAGCCATGCCTAAATGCCTACTCCCATAAGTTTGGAAATTGGTTTCTATGTTTAATGCCCAAACATGCTTGCTGTTCTAGAGGAAGGTCCCGAGTGCAAGAAAGAGACAAAGAGCCCCTCCAGGAACGCTTTTTCCGACCACACTTCCTGCAGGCTCCTGGGGATATGGTAGCTCACGAGGGGCGCCTCTGTCGCCTGGATTGTAAGGTAGACTCTAGCACCCGTCCTTGGTTCCAGATTTGTTCATATTTTGTATTTGTTTGTTTGCACACACTTTCGTTTGTATTTGTTTTATGGGTTTTGTTTTGTTTGTTTTTCAGGGAAAGGGGGCTGGGGAAGAGAGAAAGATCACTATTTTTTTCACAAGGTTCTTTTGGACCATTTAATACCAAACAAAAGTATTTCATAAAAATTTTAAGTGTCAATAAAAATTACACTGCTATTGTATGAGGTTAACTCTGCACTGGTAAAGGACAACCAAAACGGTGATGAAATGTAGATGTTTTCCATATGATGCCTGGAAAGTCTTTATTATCATAAAGCCAAAAGGATGATTTTTGCATCCTTGAAGTGAACTGTGAGGTACAGCCTTTGAAAAAATTATAGTCTTGAAAAGATGGCTCCAAGGCACTTGATGAAAACAGAGGCTGGTTTCTCATAACTAATCAAATCTGTCACCTTTAGCTAGTCTACATTCTACTTCAGAATCTATGTTCAACTGAACAGCGTGGACATTTCTCAGTATGAACAGAAACTTAAGTTACCCCTTCTGCCCCAAAGATGTAGAATGCTATAGAAATTTAGATGCAAATTAGCAGCAGCTCCAGGTTAAGCATTTACAGAATCTGCTTCTCTAGGTGGTTTTTGCTCTCCCACCTGCTGTCTAATAACACTTGGGATTGATTGCTGACATATTCCACCCTAAACCCTAAAAGATACCAATGCCTGGGTCCCATCCACAAAGATTCTGATTCAATATAGTAAGTGGGCACCAGGATTGTCAAACACTCCTCTTGTAATTATGATACACAGCAAGCTTTGAGAACGCTGGTTTAATGTCTGTCCTTTTCTTGGCTCCCTCTTGCTTATTAGGCACGTAAGCAATGTATCATCTCTGAAACTGACACTGCAGGCCTATCTTATATAGTTAGCTTTTTAATTCTTATTTATTCTAATCCAGAATATAATCATGACCCAAATTGGAGTCAAAATACTGATTTAAATTCATGCGGACATTCATCCAGATCCCTCTTACCCTGATGCTCCTGCAGAGAGGTTTGTCACCACTCCACATTCCCTCTCATTGTCCGTTTGGTGCCAGACCAGGATGAAGAATTCAGCCACCAGATAAATCTGCCTGTCATCAGTTTGTCATTTGCCTCAGCTGTCCTGTTGTTTATTAGGTGAGTGGCTTACCGCCCCCGGAGCTGACGTGGCTGCTCAATGGCCAGCCTGTGCTGCCAGACGCCTCCCACAAGATGCTGGTCAGGGAGACCGGAGTCCACTCTCTGCTCATTGACCCACTCACTCAACGTGATGCGGGGACCTACACCTGCGTTGCTACCAACAAAACCGGGCAGAATTCCTTTAGTCTGGAGCTCACTGTAGTAGGTAAGATTTGCTGCTGGGACCCCTAAACATAACTTCCTCCAAAGTTATTGCCCAAATATGCAGAGCCTGTGATATCACTCCTGAGTTCTTTGCCCCACCAAATCATACCTGTTTCTCCTACACGGTAGTAAGGGTCACGTTTCCTACATCGCTTTCAAAAACATATCAGTAAGCTAAAAACATAATATGGTACCTTGTGCATATCATGTATGCAATAAGTGGTGGTTATTGTAATAGTCAATTAATCAATTAATGAATCACTAACTAATTGACTATAGCTAATTCAGGTCACTTGCCATACAGCACACCACTCCTGGAACACACCAGGGTCTCCCCCATCCCAAGCATCCATGCCTTTGCATCAATGGTCCCTTTACCTGAAATGCCCTTCTTTGCCTAGCAACCTCCTACTCATTCTCTGAGGCTTACTTCAAATGTCACCACAAAGGCACAGTGAATCCACCAGGCACATCCTCTGCTGTCTCCACAGCACTTAGTAAAGAAGAGACTCTAAGAGCACTCACCGCCTTCTGTGTAAATATTTTCTTTTGCCTCCCTGAAGAGAGCTTCCCAGGTCAGAGATTCTGACTTGTTCTGTGTATCTCGGATGTCTGACTCAATGCCTGGAACACAGATGTTCAACAAATGTTGAATCGATAACTAAACAAATTAACCCTTACCCTATAAGATGATGTGCATAAAACACTGTTAATGCCTACAGATAAGGATGACAAGTCATCAGCACCTGGGAGGTGCCAGCTCCTCAGGGCAGTAGTTCAGCCAGAATTAGATTTCAGAACCTACAAAATCTAGTGCCAGGCTTTCTCCTGCTGTCTCCCTTGGATGGCCCCTGAACGAAGTCAGCGTGGCTTCAGAATGCTTATCCCCTCTCTAGGCTAGTAGCCGCTTTCTCATTCTATCTTTTTCTTTTTCTCACTCTTAATTCCTTCTCACTAACAGAACAGGAAAAGCCCATTCTGCAAGGACACTTTGACTGCAGCTTTTACTTTTTTCCCCTGCTATTTTGCTAAAGTATTGACTCTGGAAACCCTGAGACATGAGGTATCTTTGCCTTAACTGGTTCTGTGGGGAAAAAAAGCCTTCTTAGGAAGCATAATTTTTTTTTAATAGTATACTTCTTTCAACTTTTCTGTAGCTATAAAAATTTTTCAAAATAAAAAGTTGAGGGGAAATGAACATATATTCTACAAAATGAACTCCTCTAAAAAACACAAAAAGATATACTTAGTATCTAAAATATATTATTTCTCAAAATTTACTGCTGAGCAATAAATAAAAACTCCCTTAATTCCACACCTATCATTTGCATCCCATGTGTGTCACCCAAATCCTTGAGTGTTGTTTCTCATAAAATAGGCAGAGACAGTTCCCTCATTTCTTTTTTAATCATTTCTGGAGCTTTTACCAAGGCAGTGATCTTCACTAAGAGAACTGTAATGAGTCTGAGGCACAGACCCCAAGGTATTTCCTACTCAAACTGTCACGGTCCTTCTCTTATTCAGCCAAAGAAGTGAAGAGAGCGCCTGTGATCCTGGAGAAACTGCAGAACAGTGGAGTTCCCGAAGGCCACCCAGTGAGACTGGAGTGCAGGGTGATAGGCATGCCTCCGCCCGTGTTCTACTGGAAGAAGGACAACGAGACCATCCCTTTCACCAGAGAGAGGATCAGGTACAGCCTCCACCCACGTCCAAGCTTGACGGGGAGGTGTGTGGGGCCGCGCAAATAAGTCTGCAGCCTTTTGAATCTGGCTTCCTTCACTTAACCTAACGTATTTGCGTTTCATCCATGTTACTGCGCGTATCAAAAATTTACTCCATTTTGTTGCTGAGTGGTAGTCCATTGCATAGATATCCCAGTTTTAAAACCTTAATTTTTAAGCTTGAAAAGCTACAAGGAATTTATAAAGATCGTGCATATTTTTTGGTCATGTGTCTTCAGTCATATTAGTACCCAGAAAACCTTCTGACAGTAAAAAGCTAAAATAAAATCAAGCAAAACAAAATTTTAAGGCAATACTCCTTCTCCATCCGTCACCACATGGCTGTTTTTCAAGTAACTTTAAGGATCCAGTTTCCTAAAGTGGGTGCCTTGCTTAATTTCTCGTAAACATCCTTAATTCTTTGCCATTTTGGTCTCATACCACAAAGGCAGCTTGCGTCCAGAAATTCCTACTGAGAATTATTTCTTCACAGTAAGCTGAATTTGTCCCAGAGGATGCTGGGGTTTGCAGAATTTTGGCATCTAAAAAGTCTATGTATATATAGGTCAGGATTTTTTTCTGGTAAAACATATGCAAGAACAGAGAATATTCTTGAGTTAACACTTCAGTGTAAATTAATGAAATGTGTTAAACCCGGCCTGAAATTCTGGTGTAATTATCCAGGAGTGTAATATGCAGTCAAGGCTGAGAACTACTGATGTTGAGAAAACAGGAGAACATGCTGATTTGCTCCTGAGCTGCATTATGCTAAATGCTGCCATGCCCTGTTGTTTATATTAACAAATACCCTCTCCATGCTAACAGTTCATTTATCCCTGGACTCTTTTGGTCTACTCTCCCACAGCTTCTTAACAAAGTTCTTGTTGCAATGTCCAACCTGGTTTGGAAAAGAGATTCTTCTGGACTTTGGCTGTGACAAGTAGGGATGCCCTTGATAGAACAGTGGCAAAGGCAAGGTCTCAGCCACAGCTGTCAACTCTCATCTTGGCCTCACTACATTACCTGCTGTTCTTTTGTGATTTCTTTCCACCTTCAAGTTTGCCTCTGATGTGTGGTTAGAACTGAGTCCTCTTCCCTCCCCAACCAGGGTCTGGAAGGGAAGGGGGACGAGTGCACTGCTCAATTTGCCTGGGTTTCCCAGAGCCCTAAACTCAAGACTGTTTCTGCCCCCAGATACAATACAGATATATTCTTTCTTTCCTTCAGCATGCACCAGGACACAACTGGGTATGTCTGCCTCCTTATTCAGCCAGCAAAGAAATCAGATGCTGGATGGTACACATTGTCAGCCAAGAATGAAGCCGGCATCGTGTCGTGCACTGCCAGGTTGGATATATATGGTAGGTGTAATGGCATCAGTTGAACATCTGTGTGTGAGACGCAACTTAAAAATCTTTTTGAGGGGAAGGTGTAGCTCAAATGGTAGAGTGCATGCTTAGGATGCACGAGGTCCTAGGTTCAATCCACAGTACCTCCATTAAAAAAAAAAAAAAACTAATAATAAATAAATAAATAAACCTAATGACCTATATCCCCCCATTTTTTTTTTTTTTGAAGAATAGGTGTAGTATGTTTTCATAAATGAATTGATCAGATTATATTTTAGCACTTAAGAGATGGACTTTTAAAGTCATTTCATCCTAGTCACCTCAGGGCTTTTATATACTTTTCCATTTTACTATAAGGTTAATCGTCTTCCAAAAGAGGTCAATTTTTCTGGGCTTCTAATACTGGGAATTACAGCTAACTGCAGAGCGTTCCCAGGCTTGTACTTCTGATCACCCAGCATCTTCATGCCAACTCCTTACTGCCCTGGGTCACCCACTGGAACTCCCTCCCCACTGCCGGTCACTTCCTCAGCCATATAGCCACCCAGCAGAATTTTCCAGACCCTATTCATTTGTTAATTCATTCTACAAATATTTATTACCCCAATCCCAAAATCAGACTAATAATAGAAAGCTGTCCTAATAATAATATCAGATGATTTTAGTGACTTGTAATTTATGAAATGGTACCCTTAGATCCTCCCAAACCCAGGAGATTATGGTAATTGTTGTTACCCTCACTTAAATGCTGAAGAAACCTGGAGACTTAGGTTAATTGACCATAGCAGGAATGCAAATCCGGGTTTTTGCATGGCTCCGTTGAGCCATGTTTCTGATTTTCAAAAAGATTCACAAGTTAATCTTTACTAATGTATTTGTGTACTCTACTCCTCTCCCCTGTAATTTTGACATTAACTGGTATTTTTGGAGACATAGCCCCCAACCTGAAAGAGTAATCCTTTTTTTTTCTCCTTAAAAAAAAATATTGGTCAGCTTAATAAGTTTCTTATTCATTACTGGTTTAACACGATGCACCGGAATCACAAATAAGAGTAACTCTGCCTAGAATCTGAAGTCCCAGCTATCTCCAGGTGCACACCAGGTATCCCCTTTTCTGAGTACCGTAGAGAAGGGGCCTTCGCCTGACGTTTTCCCTAGGTATTATATTGCTTTCTGGTTATTTACCCTTATCCGTGGACTTGAAAAGAAACTGAGCTGTGAGAGAAGCTGACGCTAATGTACTTTCCCCTGGGAGAGTCCGAGGAGAGAAAGGCCGCTGACATGTTTTTTAATCTAGGCTAAACGCCTTAACTATTTCACTCACTTCACCATGTCAGAGGGAAATAGGTCTTCAACTAAGAAACTCAGGACCAATAAGCCCTGAAACGTCTTTCTAACTTCCAGTCTTGAGTGCCGGGTATGGCTGGTGCCGGGTATGGCTGGTCCCGGCTCACGCCCCGCTGGCTCCTGTCCCGATTCCGCAGCACGAACAACACGAGGCGGTGTTTCCTCAGCCGGGACAGGGCAGAGGGGGAGGGGACGGGGGCCTGGGGCTAAATTCAGCCATTTCCCCACCCCCACCCCCACCCCCGGCCCCTACTCCCACCCACCACCACCATTTCCTACTTGTCTGAGGAAGCGGGACGCTGGGCTCCCCTCTCTCCCCGAAAGGGGCGCTTCCAGCTGCACGAGGAGTCCGCGTCAGCCGTCGGAGCGCAGGGAAAGGTGAAGAGGCGGAGGGCCCCGGGGGGCGGGCGCGGGCGCGGGGAGGGGGGCTTGACGAGCTGCTCGCGGCTGCCTTGCTGAGTGCCTGTCTTTTGTGGAGTCCCTGGAAGGTGTGTCCCTTTCTGTACCTTTCGAAATTTGACTTTATTAATTCACTCAGAGGTATTCAGACTCTGAAAAACTAAATCAAAATACTGAAATCAACAAAGGACCAATCCATAAATGGGAACGCTAACAGGATCCGTAGATCTTGAGGACCCAGAGCGTCAATGATCCCCACCTGGTGCTCCCTCTTCCCCACATCAAGGTCCTTGGAAACCTAAGGAGAAGACTGCTTGGTAATTTCTGAATCAGAGACAACACTCAGGACTGAGCAGTTTGGATGGGTATTTCATTCAGGTCATGTTCAAGCCTGAGGATCCTGTCTGCTAAAAACAGGATCTCCTTTGGACAGTGCTTCGTCAACATGGGCATCCTAATATCCTGAGATATTATAAAATCCTAAAATCCTGAAATATGGTTGATTGCACATAAGTTACTTTTCAGTCTTCTTGCTGTAACTCATTACAACGTGATTAGGGTGGTAGGTCAATAATGACTGTCTAGGGTGATTGGGGTGTGCGGTGGGTTCTGGTCAGAGGAATGAACTCATCTTTTGGCTTCCACTTCCACAGACTTTTTATCTCCACCTTTTGGGGTGCCCTCTCTTGAGAGCCTATCACCCTCTCTACAGTCCCCCTAGCAGACTCCATGCTAGGTCATAGAGGAGATAATTCTGAGAAATCACCCTAGCCACCCCACTCTTACTTCTTACACTCCCAGATTTTACTGGATTAGAATCGTAGAGTTTAAAATTTGGGGTTAAATCACCAGCCCAATTTCTCTATTCCTGATAGGGAAGGAGAGACTTTATTGCCCTCTTCTACAAATGAGGCATTTCTTTTACAAATGACCCAGATATATTTCAATACTCTACCAAGACCCTGCAGAAAGTGTTGGAGTGAGGACAGAATGCAGCCCTGCGTGTACCTACCTACATTGTATTCCTTTGATCATAACACGTTATTTGGTCCATTTTCCAGCTCAGTGGCACCACCAGATCCCACCCCCCATGTCCCTCCGGCCCAGTGGCAGTCGCTACGGATCTCTCACCAGTAAAGGACTTGACATCTTCTCTGCTTTCTCCTCCATGGAAAGCACAATGGTGTATTCATGCTCTTCTCGGAGTGTAGTGGAGAGTGATGAACTTTAAAAATGTCTGGGTGCCTGCTGTGCAAGGGGGCGGACTGTGGAGGGGGAAGGAGGACGAGCCAGGTACCATAGTTTCCAAGCAGCTGGATTTGAGTACGTTCCCACACTGCTGGACCTGTGGCAAGGAGTGCTTTGCGTAAGTCAGCTGGGGACTCTTGCAGTCTCAGCAGGAGGAGAGATGTAGGGCTGTGCCTTTTAAAGATTCCAACAAAAATATGAGAAGACGATATAGATGAACCAAATGTCATGCAGGTGACATCGACTGCTTTGGGGAAAAGCTAGCATGCTCCCCTGCCCCCTGCTGTGTTAGGGGTGTTTAGGCCACACTAGGAGCAATTAGGGGCCAGGTGCTTGGGTTGAGAGGAGTTAGATAGTAATGACCTTAGGTATCACTAACTCACCAAACAGTGCAAAGGAAAATGCAGGGTGGGGAGTAGAGGAGGTCTCCATCACATTTCACTGATGATTACAGCCATAGCAATAGTCTTGGTAGATTCATTAAATCAGCTTCTACTTAGCACTAGGAGAGCATGCCATAAACTCACGTATGTGGAGAAGCACTTTTGATTTGCTAATCCTGGGTGTACTGAGCCACATAAAAAGTATCCAAATGTCTTTGAGATAACAAAAAAAAAATCACTGAAACAATATTGCACAGTGTACTTATTCTATAGCCAAAACAGGGCCCCACTAGCCTGTCTGCACCATTTTCTTTTGGATACAATGGTGAGTGGTTTTTCTTTGTCTATCCCTAGATTCTAGAACTATAGGATTGTTAATAAACCAACCAGAAAGAAATTTTCTGCAGGGTCACTTTTAAAACTATTAGTTTCAATTGCCATTTGCAAAACACTCAGTCATCATCATCCTCTACCCACAGAATATTGACTCTCCCACTCCTCCCCTCTCCCCAGAAGTCTGGAAGTATATGAGGCAGTGAGGAAGGAAGAGATGCAAACATGGAAAGGAAGTGATGGGAGGGTGTTTTGTTTCGTTTTGTTTTGTTTTTTCATTTACCCGAGCAAAGCAGTGGTTGTGGAAGGAGAGATCTTTAATCGTTGTGAAATGCTTGGAGATCATTAGTCAAATTGCATTTTCTATACAGAAAATATTATGCTAACTGAGAAGGTGGGAGAAACAGGGAATGTGCACCTTTATTCTAACCCACCCATTCAAAACCTCCCTCTCCACTTAAGGAGTTTTTAGACTTAAGTTCACTGTGCTATCCCAGTGCCTGGAAGAGTGCTTAGCACAAAGTAGACATTCAATAAATATTTGTTGGATAAATGAATCTTACATTAAAGAAATCTACAATGCATGCACCAGTCAAAAAGTTGCCCTAGGAATGGTCAGCACAGCACAGTGAGCTCCAGATTTACCAGGGAAATGAATTGCAAAGTCTGTAACCAACTCCCTGTGCCCAAGTCTCTGGGGTTCTCTGAGCCAGGCACCCTCAGGTGGCATCTTACTCAAGTGAACAAATAGTAATTGCTTAGAAAGGCTTAAAATGTTCCCCACTTCAAGGCAAGGATTTCCAGGATAAAAATAAATGCATTCACTCAAAAAATCACTTGTGTGTCTACTCTGTATAAGATGCTACACTACAGTCTGTGGGCCATAGGCAGATTAAGACACAGTCCCTGCCTGCAGGGAGCTTACAATCTAGTGGGGGAAGTAAGGTAAAAGACATGTCACATGCTGCTTCTTGGGGCAAAAAATCTATTATTTATCAAAGAGAAGTTTCTAGTGCTCCTCATCCCATATTTTTCATGACTCTAAAATTATCTTATTTTCAATCTTTATTTCTTAATTAAACAAAATATCATAGGTTACATCCTTAAAAAATAAAGATTTCAGGCAGTTATTTAGCAAAATTATTAGATTTTTTTCCTTTTGTGTGTATACAGGAACAATAGTAAAAGACTAGGCAATTGTAATGAAGTAGAATGCATTCCACATAGAATGTGTCCTGTAAAATGTTCTGTTTTCATATTGGCTTCTATTCACTAATCTCTTTATAACCAAAAACTCCAGGATTGCTTCCCCACAGTTGTACACCCAACCTCATCATTACATCTATTAATGTAAATTCTAGACCGTTCTCCCATGAAAGGATTTTCTTCATCTCGTTATGTCTTAGCTTTCTGAATACTTTTTAATCTTGAATGTTGTTTTACAGCATTCAACATAGAACTAGGATAAATATTTTATTTGGCCACTAGCTGGCACTGTCGAACCTAAACTATAGCAAGCTTCA